>NW_006917091.1:6361892-6363420 GCF_000516985.1 Pestalotiopsis fici W106-1 | reverse complement strand
TTCGGCCGGTGAAGCTTCTACAATAAGGCCGCGTTGGTAATCCATTTTGCTCCGTTACCCACCTGGGGCAGTCTAAAAGTGATGAATAGTCGTAGTGGACTGGTCAGAATTTGACAAGCTTGCTATGGCGCAATCGTTTCCATACCACCCACCTAAAATCCCCCAGTGGATCCTTTTCCTTTTCCGTGGGCCTTTCGCCTCGCCCACAGCGAACATGCATACAAAACTCGAATGTACAGTGTCGTGAACAATAGAATATATTCTTATCTAGGTACCTACTTACCTTACCTACCTACCTGGCCACCACAGTCTTGGTGGTAATAACCATACATTCTGGGGTTGTGACGCCTGCACACATTTGCACGTGTATATAGTAGTATAGTTAGGTAACAAGCGAGAATGTTGCTTTGGCGGATCTACCTTGTTTTTCCTCCTGCCATTACTGTATGGTATGGGCCGTTGGAACTCCTCAATCGTTGGTAGTGTAGAGCCGCAGCTCCGCTCTACTACATGTAGAAGAATCGCAGATCCAATGTGTATAGATAGATATACTGTGCTGGAAATGCTCTCTCTCTCATCAATCCCAATCCAATACCCACCAGCGCATACTACCTTCTGTCTATGCTGTCGTTATCTACGGCTGACCTGAGCCCATGTGTCGATCTGCTTTCCGCCCCTCGCTCCCAACCATCTCTGACTGCTTTCGCTTTCTCGCGGGCCAGGCAAACTGGGACATAATTTCTTTTTTTTCTTGCATCGCGAGATATCCTCAGCCGCAAAATTCCAAGGGATCACATCATGGGCATAAGTCCTGGCAGGTGCCAGGGCAGATTTGCCTGCACATGGTCTCCCATCAGACCTGTGCATCTGAACCCACCTGTGTCCGCGCACGTCGGCCCAAAGACGGAAAGTGGGCTGTTGACGTGGCCAATAGGAACACTAGCATGGCCCAAGCGCGGATGGTGCAATTGCCAGGCACGTTGATGCCATCACTCTAATCACCTTGGCAATTGGCTCGCAAGAGTCGAGAGAGTCCAATTTTTTCTCAATGGGCACCCTCATCCCGCAAATGCTGCTCACTGGCTTTTGGGCTGATGATCATCATCACCTCCGCGGGCACACCTCGATTAAATTTGTTTCTCATTAATGTTGGCTAATGCTCCCAGGGATCTGGTTCACTGACGGACTACCTGGTAAGCTTCATGGGCTGCAGCCACCGGGGGGGCCAGCATTTGTTACACAAGTCAAAGAGAAGCCTCTCATCAGATCTTGGTTCTCATGCTTACCACAGCTCGCCTCGCTCCCATCCCCTTTACTTCGGCAGTCTTACCGGGACACTCCAGTCATCTCCATGATTTTACGGTCCCACAAGTGGATTATAGGGTTTCGGTACGGAGTTAAGTAGCTAGTACGTACCTGCATTGCGAAAGAAACCCCAGGATCTGCGGCTACGACTACGCGGCCACAACGATACCGGAATCCATCTCTTGATATTACCACTGGAATGCCAATTCTATACCACCGCCTT
>NW_006917091.1:6234458-6361792 GCF_000516985.1 Pestalotiopsis fici W106-1 | reverse complement strand
GGGGGGGGACACGACGATTTGCTTCTTAGCCCCCTGCTAGAGCAATCTGGAGCCGTATTGCCTGTACGCGGCTCTCCCGCGACTAGAATTATAGTTGGAAAGCCTCATCCCACGTTCCAGCCGCGATTGTTTCGCAAACAAGATCTAGACGGACTGGCTTGCGATGGCGACATACAGGCGAGACTGTTTTGATATAGCACAGCCGAAGCTATTTGGTCGCCTGCTTCTGGCTACCTCACTAATGTTTCCAGCTGGAGTTCTTAGATTGGGCATCTATACACATCACCCATTTCACACATTCAAGCCATGATGATTTTGATCATGCTCGGTATAGCTCGCCCAATGGCATGTCAGATGCAATCCCACCACTTCCTTACGTGATGAGGCCATCTTGACCATTCCCTGTAGGCACGAGTACTGAGGTCATCACGCGTTAGGATTTTGAGGGCTGAAGAAGAAAAAATTTCGCAATAGTGATCAAGCTGAATTATGTGGCGTAAGAATAGACGGGTTTGCCTGTGTGTGCCGATTTTCCTATTTCATGTATGATGAATAACTGAGCACAGCTCAAACGCTAAAAGTGAGAAGCTCTTGCTGATTGGGCGACGATAATATCGTTTCACTCATTCCGAGCTAATAGAGTAAAAGAATCTCGATTCGAGAAGCTCTTGCTCATTGGTCAGACTTCAGTTGCGAAGAGCCGATGAGTTGGGGTATTCTCAACTGAGAAGCTCTTGCTGATTGGCCATCACACGGTTCGGCTCTTGTGCTCGAAATTGGCATCTGCCGCCTATACCGACGACTAGACGGACCGTGGAGCCTCATGACCTCAATGTGCGCCTCTACATGCATCGTCAAGCTTGGCCAACAACTTGATACCTAACGTTCTCTACAGATGCCTTCGACTTTTTCTACTATTACCCTGACTGTACACCAATCTTACTATCTCCCTCTCTCCCTCTCTCTCCACAATAAGCAGCATACTCTTTAGTTAATGAATCGCGCGAAGAGCGCGTACAAAGTTCAAGACAGCACCATATGCACACTTCTAGCCTCCTCAACTGAGACTCGAGTCAAAATAAAACAGAGCATATGCAGGTGAATACTACAGCACCTGGGAACCCTGCAAACGCCAGCAACAGTTACAATTGCGTAAAGAAAAATCTGCCGTCGTTGACTGCCGATATATGGAGTGTGGACTGTAAAAAAAGAATTAAGTGTTGATCGGAAATCCGAACTTTCCTTGAAAATAATTGTCGCACTCCTCAGCGGAGTCTGTTTAGGTAAAGGGGTCGTGATTTGCATGTCTAGGCTCAATGTGCGTAGCCTTTACGTCAAGAATATTTCTTAAAAGTCTGGGCTCGGAACAGAAATTCAACAAGTTCAATACTGTGTTCTTACTACTACGTATCTATCCATCTTTGTGAAACATGAATGTGGTATTATAGAATATTACCAAATACCTATGCCTATCACCATGTACGGTAATAATTGTAGTTTCCCTTTTTCTCTCTTCACGTCGCCCCTCACTACTGTGCGACTTGCAACTTGCGTGCAGTGCGGGGACTTGCCCCCAACGTCTCTGCGACGCGGTTTGGGGAAAAAATGACTGACAGTTTTGGGGGCCCGGGCGTGTCATGACCAACCTCGTAATTATACACGCATTCACTCCAACGTGCGGCAATCAGTAAATCAAGGAAGCAGCATACCGCTTCCGCCGGGCTGTGATATCCTCTTTTTTGGTCGATCTTGTGCCGGGTGTACCGAGCTCAATTGCACGATAATCGAATGTCCAACCTGCGAAGCGCCCCATGATGTCGAGCCCGACCAGAGAGTCGCTCCCGCCGGCTTTTGCGCCGAGTCTCGCAACCGAACTACACCCTCCGCCATCGCCACGCACTCATCGCCAACTGCGGAAACTTCAGTCGGCGCACAATTTAGGTGCTGCTGCGCGATTGTCCTCGAGCCTATCCTCCAGCACGTCCTCCGCGAGTCTGATCAGCCTGCAGAGGTTTAAAGAGCTACAGAACCGCGATGCCAGCCCTACGAGGCGGGTCGTTAGCAACCGCTCGCCCGGGAGGCATCGCTCCAACAGCGATCTGACCTCACCGGCGAGCCTGCTCAATGCTGGCGCCATGGCCGTCCGGCAGCGGTTCGCAATGAGTAAGACCTCTGCTGCTGCCGACGCTGTGTCGCTGGAGCGCCTTCTCCGTGACGGTCCACCCGATAGCGACGTTGCCTCCGCACTGGAGAGCGCCAGACTCAAAGTGTTGGATCAAGGCATTAAGAGTGACAACGATGGCATGGTGAGTTGAGAGAGCGCAAACCCACTTTCAATCCCATATATTGAGCTCGGCTAACACGACCGCTACAGTCGTCGGTTCGCATATACGTCTGGCTCATCTTCCTCAACGCCCCCGTTGTCGAGACCGACATGTATCTCGCCCTTGTCCACCGAGGCGCCTCGCCCGCCTACGCAAAGATCCGAAACGATACCTTTCGGACACTGACGACAGATCCTCTATTCCGCCGCCGTGTGAGTGAGGCAAGTCTGATCCGCCTACTTAATGCTGTCGCCTGGAAACTACATGATGTGAAAGAGGTGAGACGTCCTCGCAGTGGGCGACAGTCCCTGCCGTGCACAGATAGCAGTGGATCAAGACCTTCGACGTCTCATACGGCGACGTCTTCTCCGGCTGCAAAGAATAGAGCTCGGGCTCTGACTTTGACAACCGAAGGGGACTCCGAGGTGAATGCCGTAGAGTCAGGCACATATGTACAGGGCATGAACGTGCTGGCGGCGCCATTCTTGTATGCCGCTCGCAGCGAAGTAGAAGCTTTCAGTGCATTTTATCGTCTGTTGACCAAGGAGGTACCGGGCTATATTCGGGGAGCCATGACTGGCGTTCACCACGGGTTGGAACTAGTGGACAAGGTGCTCGCCATTGTCGACGTGAGACTTCACTTACACTTGGTCAACAAGGGCCTATCCGCCAAGATTTACGCTTTTCCTTCGGTCTTGACTCTTTGCGCTTGTACGCCGCCTTTACCAGAGGTCTTGCGACTATGGGATTTTCTATTCGCTTACGGGCCGCACCTCAACATTGTGTGCATTGTTGCGCAGCTGGTCATGATGCGCCATGATCTGCTCAACTCGTCAAAGTAAGTATCGCTTGCCAGGAAACTTGTTTGAGGAGACACTGACTGTGACACCAGCCCAAACAAATTGCTGCGATCGTTTCCGGCTCTGGTGGCTGAAGACATCAAGAAAACTGCTCTTGCTCTTGTCAACCGCCTTCCAGACGACGTTTATGACGAGATTGTGAAACATGCACAGTGATCATGTGCAAGCGCAGCAGCAAAAATCCGGCCTTTTACTTTTCTGGGAAGCGACCCGATGAGAAAACAGGACAACCAGAACAACAGAAAGCTATGTCATGAGATTGAGTTGATTTTGCAACTCCCGGCACAGTATGAATTTATGATATAGGGCATGAGAAGGCTCCATTCCGAAACCAGACGGAATGAAATGGGCCTAAAGTTATGACTTAATGAAGGAGGACGGACACGCACGGAAAGGACGGGATGGTAATGAAAGCATGGATCAGGGATATGACTGGCAAATAGCATTGGCGTTGCAATAACTCGCTGGCTGCATTGGACTAATAAGCATTTTGTTTGCATGGAAGACATCTATTGTGTTTTTCCCCCTTTCGGAACGTATGATTAAAGTACTGACCATTGAAAATTCATGGGCTCAGCCTTTCATATCCAGTGACTCGTTTCCGTTTCTCGTTTACCACTTCCGCCCTGCTCTGCTCCAGAAAATGTGACCTCGAAAGGGAGGCTGTAGTCCTCCCTATAATCGATCCCACCAACGCCACGATCGATACAAGGGAGACAGAGACCCGATCCCTTGATGGGTGGCACCTCGAAACATGCGAGGGATACATAATTGCTCGTCAGAGATGCATAGTAATCAAGAGGAAAAGCGAGCACGCGTTCTGCGAGCGCGTCTGGAGCGTGATCGTCAGGGCTGAGGAGAAATATCCAACTATGTCGGTTCGAATTCCTTTGGCTCACGAGAATCTCGATATGAGGTCGCCGACTAGCGAGGGCTGTTAATCTGAAGACTGTAGTATATCAGACCCCCAGATTTCCCAGAAGAGAAAGGAGTTCACACCTTGTATACACGAAACACGACACCTATACATAAAGATTTGCAGCTCTATTACCATCAAAACATACGCTAGTCTATGGTCTTGACACGGTCTAATTCGAACACTTTTATCTATCTTTCTTGACGTTGAAATCAACTCGCTTGTCTCTTTCAAATCCAAAAAAGAACCCCATCGTATCGAACGTGTTCAACTTCTCAGAATCATCCCTCCCGAGTAAATTCTTACAATGCATTGCACCGCCATCCTCTTGTTGACCTTTGCTCTGACGGTGCTTGCTGTGAACAAGAGTGAAAGCTACGCGCCCATTTCGGCGGTATCTTTGCCTCGCCGGCAACTGATGACATGCAACCAAACATATGGACAAAGATTCGAAAGCTGCGGCGGGCCTGAGAGCACATTTTGTTACAATGCAGGCGCAGGCCAGGTAAGTTGAGCCCGCCACGAGCCTATCTGTTGGCCGTTCTGACTGTCTCCTAGTCGTGTTGTCCAGACAAGGGCTATTGCGAGGCCGGTACATATTGTGCTCCCGTGGCCGGATATTGCTGCGATGAGGTGAGGCTGTTCCATGAACCAGCATCTTTGGCAAGATCCTAACAATGATGCAGAATGAGGATCTGCCAACATGTGCCCGCATTGCAGGTTTCACTCTACCGGCATCGTTGGCCGCGGCTGCTTCAGCTACGGCAATGAGTACCGACGAAGGCAATATGACTATTGCATTGTCAACACCAACCACTGGTGCAACGCTCTTCCAATCCAGTACGACCACGGCGCTTGCCAACACTAGCCAGCAGACAGCTACCCTAAGTCTGCCCCCAGTCGACAGTGACCCATTCGTCCAACTTGTAACGACAGACTGCGTGTCAACACAATCTACTGTGGCTGGCTTTGGGACCACATCGGTGGCAAATCAAGCAGCGAATAGCACTGGTAATGTCACGCCGCTCGGTGGCAAATCAAGCAGCGAATAGCACTGGTAATGTCACGCCGCTCGTACAAGTGGCTATCGCAGCTGAGAAGAGGGTCTTTGCACTACGGTCGATGGCTGTAGTAGGATTGACTAGTATCCTCGTCGCTGGGTGGTGAAGTATAGGTCGCCATGTCAACAACAACGTGGTATGGCGTAGAGTTGCAAGTATACAAGCATGCCTTGCGTGTATCGGCTCCGAAGGGGTTCTGTCTAGATATGCCGACCCCAAAGGTCAAGCAAGTATGTAAAGCATTGTGATACGATGATTTTTCCATCATCCGCTTGGTTGACGCCAATTTCTTCAAAATGTTGAGCTCAAATGGATGGACACTCGTACTGAGCACGGCGGAATGCACCAGCAAAGAACTCTTGCATGGCAACGTAGTGGTACAGGATGCCTCCCAGGACAGCAACATGCCAAAGGTTGTGAGCGTTTCCAAAATAGTCGAAGCAACCAGGGAACCATCTCTCTGGGACTTTGCTGGCATAGACGCAGGCTCCGATGACATAGACGCTCAAGGACTTGACTAGATTCGAACCCATGTAGAAGTCATAAGCCCAAGCAGGGCCCCTGGTATAAACAATCTGAAAGACGGGAAGGAATCCAGTAGCTCCCAGACCGACGAAGAAGCCGACGCGGAGCCAAGCCTTGTCTGCACGGTTGAAGTAAGGGTGCCACGGCATGATGACACCAAAGATGCCCAGCAGTCCAGTGGCGGTGATATAGGTCCAGCAGCTGATGGGCTCGCAGTAGAATGCCGTGTACTCGGTGGTCATGATCGAAGCAGCAATCAATAATGCAATGCCAGTGTAATCGACGCAGGCAAAACGCTCAAGCAGCGTCTGGTCGGCAACACAGTTCATGGTGTGCCAGATCGTGCTGCAGGCCAGACATTTGCAGGCTGCAAATAGAAAGACGGCCGCAATGAAGATATCGGTCTTTGTGCTGAGCGAGAAGTTGGCCGACATCGGGTAGAAGTAGAATGCCAAGGAAAGGACGAGCAGAAGACCAATGGCATGCGTCCAAATGTTGACCGTCTCATTGGAAAAGTTGAACATGGACCGCACGCAACCCAGCTTTGTCTCGCTGAAACGATAGCCCTTGAGAATGTGTGGGTTCACCCTCCAAGGAACTGGCAACTCGTCGTATCTCAAAAGGCCGTGTTCCCTTGCGCGCGTGATGGCATATTGCACATGTTCTTCGACCGACTCTGCTGCCCTCTTTGCCTTTTCCAGACCGTCGTTGGCGACCTCACGAGCTCGCTCAATACCCTCGTCAACTACGCGACGACCCTCATCCATGAGAGAGCCAGCAGCTTCGGCAGCATTTGCCAGCCCTTGATCGCGGAACTTGAGTGCTCTTGTTTCGTAGTCCGTAAGCATGTCGTCCATCAGCTCGATGCCGACCTTTGCTTTCTCGTTCATGGACTCAGCAGCGGCAAGCGCATCGTGATATCGGGCATCCAATGTCTCCACCATCACATGCAACCTCCGCCGTCCAGCCCCTATAACCTCTTCCGATACTTGGGAGCATCTTGCCTGGACTGCTTGCAGGGTTGAGTATGCTCTAGATATGCTTGCATCTAATTTGACTTCACCGAGGCTCTCGAGGTACTCGAGGCGCTTTTCCAATTCGGAGAGAAACAGGTCAACCTATGCAAGTTAGAAGATATATCCAGAGACCCTTGCGAGATACCGGTGGTTTGTACCTTGAGAAGAAGCCCTTCCTCACCATCCATGATCTGGTGAACTATGGATTTTCGGCGCGGCATAAAAGAAGAGCGCCGCCGCCTCTGTCTCGGCTGTCCTTCCGAAGGCTGTGGTCTGGAGCTCGTCGCTTCGGCTACGTCCTCCTGCGAGCCCATTGCGAAAGAAGATGCACAAGACATGATGAATAAAAATAAGTAAGAGTTTTATCTAATAGCGCAGGAGATTTCCCAGGGGCGCCTTTCTTCCAGAATGAGCGACAAGAATAAAGTGTTTGTATTATTGTAATTGAATTGATCGAATTGCGGCCCCCCTCCTTGCGTGTGGCAGATTTGGCGGGAGAGTGCGAAAGAGAGCGACAGTCAGCTGAAAGAGTGACACCAGGACCCTGCAGATGATGCACGTGTGAGGCAAGGCCCAGATCAGTGGATAGTCGCGGGATGTGGTTGGGGGGGTTCTTTGGATTTCAGCTGCAGCTCAGCAGACAGGCAGATCGCCACATGTGCTTGCTGATAAACTGTACGACGTTTCCTCAGAAGGAGATGTTTGCACAGGATTGGCGAAGAAGAACAACGGGGGAGGCTTCTTCTTTTGCTTTCACATGTAAGCGTAGCCACGAGCCGGAGAGTCGGAGAGCAATTGGTCGGGTGGAGGCTTTATGTGGATTCCAATCGAGGGGCCGTTGGGACCTAAAGCACCAAGGTAAGGATCTTTTTTAGGCCCAACAAATACGCTGCGAATCGGAGCACCGCTACTGAGATGGGAAATTGGGAAGAGCTGGGGCGCATTTGGGGGCATTTGCAGGGACGAGTGAGAAAAATATGAAGGCGTCCAGTCTTTTGCCTCCGGCCCGGCCATCAGAGACATTCCCATTGCTTGTTTACTTAGTGCAGGACATGCGGGAATGCCTGTCAAGAGGGGAGACCCTGCTGTCAGTGATGCCCCTTGATTTCCTTTACACGAATTATGTACATTGCCATTGTGCTCAAGTAAAGGGAAAGCAAGTGCCAATTCGTACTTGTAAATGACGATTTCTTCAAACTATCTTTCACAGAGAAATCACCTCGAGTAAGCAGCTGAGATGAGACTCGGCACTCAATTAGCTGCGACTAGTTTGCGCAGCTAACAGGTTTGCCAAGAACTTTCAACATGTCTATTTTTCCCCAATCAAGGGGAATTTTCAGCGATCGTAACAATGTAGCATGCACCAAATTAGATAGTGTAGCCTTGCCTTGTCCCCGCCTAACACGTCAGTTGAGTCCTAATAAGTTTTGCGTGTCGTCAAGGCCGAAAGAGGCCTTTGAACTGTATGCAACACAGCCAATCCGAGCGAACCTTCATCTCATGTAAGATCGTTCCTTGCGGGCGGGCACGCTCAATACATCCTTGCCGCTCCAACCGTGTCGGCCACAGCCGCGCCGTTCCCCAGAAAGGTTCAAGTCTGGTGCTTCTGTACACTACCTACTACGTACTTCCCTTAGGTGCTCTTGGTACTCTTATCGATAAAGCCAACGCCAGTCGAACCGTAGTACCGTGGTTGCTAAAGCTTCACGACAAACTGCTTACGCAACGAACGGGTACAGGCGTGCCGACATTGCCATCAACTCTTCAGGCTTCCCAACTGTGCCGACATTGATTTGAGAGCCGGCAGCTTGTGGCATCGCTGTCAGATTCCGAAGAAGTCGTCCATTTGGGAATAGTCATTACTAGAAACATGGCAACTCACGATATCGTCAAGGAACCCAATCTGGTCGCGGCACTCAACGCATCACGCGACGCGCGTGTCCAAGCCCTCGCCCTTGTCGATCAGGTCACAGCTACTGGTCCGGTGGAAAGCGCATCTGCAGAGGCTCAATTTGAGATATCCAAACAGCAAAAGTTATTGATTACGCACCTTGCCCAGGTTCGTGGTTTGCATCGCGCAGCTACCTTCAGCACGCGGAAGACCAAGGCAGAAACAGCCGAGGCGCGTCAAGAGGTCGACCGGTTGCACCTGCAGCTTCAGAATCTGTACTACGAGCAGCGTCATTTGCAAGGCGAGATTGCGGCTTGCGAGTCCTATGAGTACGCTCCCCACTATAGAGTAATCTGCTCCATACAAGAACTAACAATCCGTGCTCACAGCCACACATACCAGCAACTTCCGCTGATTCCGGTCGAGGAGTTCCTGGCACTGAAGCCCGAACATGCCGAAGATGACGAGAACGCGCTCATGATTGCCCGAATCGAGCATGAGCGCACCGAACGTGAAGGCTTGGAACAGAAGCGTATGGAGCTTCTCAAGCGCAAGCAAAAACTGATTTCGGACAACAAGAAGAGAAAGGACGACCTGGCCAACCTGGACAAGGAGCTGGAGAAGTTTATCGACGTGAGTTGAAATCATTGGAGGCATATCTTCACTGCCAAATACTAACATGACTTCAGGCTGCGAAACCCATTCAGAAGCTTTTCGAGAAGAATATTACCTAGTTGTACGGCCAATTTTGATGCAAAAAATCCACAAGAACTACAAGAGGCGCTTGCAGTTGTTCGGCATGGATTCGGCGTCTGATATCAGGGAAATAAGTCGAAAGCCGCGCCATCGACAATAGGCCTAACGGTCCCCTTTTCGGTTGTGGGCTCTCGCTCGTTGACCGAAGGACATTGAACCTCTCAATGCTGTCACGGTCTGTCCAGAGACGAAGTCACGGCGCCATGGAAACTTAGATTTTCCCGAAGTATATTGGTTATTGCTGCATCTTTCAGGTTATGCAATGCACGGCATAATCAAGGCCCTTCATCGTGACTGACAGGGAATCGGCGCTGCGATGCTAGTCATATTGACCAGGTAAATACGTCGACGAGGTTCAGGCTGCCAGCACGGTCGAAATGAGGTAGGAATGCCTCAAGAAGAGTGCCATTGGAATGCCCTCGGAATGTTGCGGAGGCAAAGACTTCACGAAAGGTCTCAGAATTGAGGTAGAGATAGACGGCTGGCGTCTGCTAGTCGTTTTCATCGTTTTGGACGGATTACTTGCAAAGCCACAATGCGCGAACCTTTTCCAGAGTCCGTCCACGAGTGTTTATAAAGCCCTCATACAAGATAGACACGGAGAAGCGTGGAATAATATGATCTATCGTTTCTCCCTCGATTGGCCATGTTTTGAAAGCATTTGCAGGTGATGTGCAATCAAGGTCTGGATCAACACATGTCTCTAATCTTGAGACACATTTGCTGCTGGTATAGTACTCGCAAGGCTGAGGATTGGAGAGGAGATTCTGTACAAGGCTTCATCATCCACGATTATCATAGTACTTGGGATTCATCAGATACTAGTGGTATATCATAACTTGCCAGTCATAATAGTGGTGCATTAAGCTTATCACTTTGTCAAGTTGAATTCCGATGCAAACATGATCGAGCCATTCCGAGTCAATTAAACGTGGCACGTCTCATCACGTATTCCAGGAAGAGATCTGCCTCGAGACACCGACACGGATGACCATCAAAATGTACCTTGGTGCAAGCAAATATCAAGTCACAAGTACCCGGATCATCCCCAGCATCCCCAGATCATCAAGGCTTGCCTACAGTTGGACGATTGTCCAGTGGATGCTGCCGCCGACGCCAGAACAACATGAAACCCGTTTGTAGGGCTCAATCTCATTTACACATCCTTCTAGTGAGGGACTCGAAGGGCGTTACACTAACTTAGCCCACCCCCCATTTTCATTCCACGAAACCAAATGTTTGTTGGCAGCCTTGGGTAACCCGGTTGCCGTGGTCGCGGTGCAAAGACTCGGCAACGCCATTTCTTAACATGAAACGTGCCTTTGGGGGAATGGATCTTGTCTACCTTTCGTTTTCCCCCCAAGAGGCGCCGGGGTAATCAAAAATTGTCCTACTTTGCACCTGCAGGAACTTGGAATTGTCCGGCATGAACCATGCGCCTCGTCGGTCCCTACAAGAAGATGAAGAAAATACGCGGATAACCACAAAAAGAGGGCCGTCCTATTTCCAATCCTTTTCCCCGTGCAACGCGGCTTATGGACTGCTGTCCACTCGCCTTGTCAGCCTTCTGAGGAACACGGCAACGTCATCGGTGGAGGGGAATATATATCCGGTCGCACCGCACCCGTCTTTGGTGGAGGGGGGGAATTGAGAGTGGGGGGAGTGGGAAAGCCGAAACGAAACGACGACTTCTTAGGAACTGTGAGGCGTGTCGTCTCTTTTTCTTTTTATCGATTCCGATCCCGAGCATTGAGACTCAATTCTGCCCGTGATGGGCAAAGTGAACGAGATAATGTGCATCATTTTCTCATAATGGGTATAGCTCCCTCCAAGGCTTGGCATTGATCTACTTAAAGAAAATTTAATGAAAAAAAAAAAATAAGCCATCCCCATACGCCGTCCGTCGACAGCGGGATTGTTTGGACATTGGAGCGATCGAGGCCCATCAAAGCAAGCACGCTCGTGGATGTTGTTTGTAAAGTCCATGACATGGAACAAGATTCTTTTCCATGGCGGTGAACAAGGACTTTGAACATCCTATACCGAATGAACTTAGCCCTATCTTGTTGAACCTGTTATCGAAGTTCCCAGCCTGCCAATTTGGATTTTTTTGCCGACCATGTGGTCTGAGTTGCGATTGACACCGTACCCAGATATGGTAAGCCGGTTGCAAGTGGATTTGTTGGTCCCGGTTCCGTGGACTGGACGGCACGGACGCCCGTTTTCTATGCGCATATCCCCAGCAGTGGTGTAGTCTAGGTAGCACCTCTCATATCCTCCCACTATGACTGGTATGTATGTAGGAAGATGGTATTCGCGGGGACACCCGAGCGGACTTTTTTGTGCGCAATATGTTGTCCAAGCTTTTCGGGAACGCGCCCACAAGTTTTCGGGTCCAACTTTCTTTCATTTCACTGCTGACTACATGCCTAATAATAAAAGGCGATTGCGAACAACCCGAACATACACGTATTGCACGTAGGTAGTAGCTGACCTGTCCTCGCAGGTTGGAAGGAATATTGCGCAGATGAGGGATCTTCAAGCGGGTGCGGTTCTGCTCCACGCCAAGGTCTCCATAATTGCCAATTTTAATCTCACCAGGGAGCCAATGGACAAAGCCGTCTCGACGTGCGTGGGCGCGACGGAGCCAATGACAGGCATGACGAGTTTAAAGTACATAGTAGTAAGATTAGTCGCACAAGAGCGTGGGCCCGGGGTGTGCGAACATCAGTTAATCTCTCAACTACAGTATGTAGCTTGTAGATGGGCGCCTTTAAGATCTTACCGGCTGCCTCCTTGTTAGTGAGTATATTGCATGGCGCCCAAATATTTTGGTCGACGACGCCGTGAAACACATGTCACATGTTACATAGTACTCGAAGCAAGCAAACTGCTACTTTCATGCGATACCTAGTCGTTGACTGGTCTTGCGCGACTGTGCTGCTGTTGTGTTTCTGGCAACACATTGATTGGAACGGACCACTCTTGAAAAAATAGGTTGCCGAGGATGCACCCTCGTTCGCAGTGCGTAGACGTTTGACTGCTGTGGAAAGAAGCCCGATTCTTCACTCGTCCCCCGACAGATTGGGGTTGCATCCGTTAGAGAGCTCCCCGTCGCTTCACGCTGCAGATGAGGTCATAGGTAGGTAGTGATCTCAGCTGCAGAAGCTCGGTATCGTACCATAAGTCTGATTGGCGCCGGCTTAATGCTGTTGCCAAGCATACCTTGGAATCTACCACCTGTAATAAACAGCAAGTGCTCTAGTTTCAGTACTGGCAGTACTATAGAATTGTACAAGCACAGCATACAACCAACGGCTGCTGGCGCAATTATCCATCTTGGCTCTGCGATCGGTACACGGGCTGCGGGACCTTGCGAAAGCTGCGTTGTGACACTGTGCGACCTGATCGTGGTTTCAGCGCAGGGCAGCCAGTCCATGAGTGCACATATGCAGTTATACGGCATTTCCGCCGCACAGATGTGAAGAGCCAATAGCGCATGCCGCAGCGGCTATATGCCTGTAGGGAAAAGCAAAGAAAACAATGCAGAGAAAAGGTATCTCAAAGTCATGTCGTTCGTACGGACTCCGTTCGACCAGTTTGTAAACACACCTTGACTTGCTTTGCCAAATTGCCAAGGTGTTGCAAAATCTGGAAGAGCAAATTGTCTCGGACCGGCCAGACTGTGGCCTCAAAGCCTATTGTCGGATGTTTTTCCACTGTGTTTTGCTGTCACAAAAAGCCTACATCGGGCAAATTCTCCTGTGCCAGGTGCCGTGATGTGATCAACGTGGCCTAGATGAACAACAGGTGACGACTGACTGAGGCAATAAACAGGGCACTGCCTTTTTTTTTTTTTTTGTCTTTCTCCTCGTTGACGACTGATGACGACTCAGTAGGAGGCTTGCCAGAGGCGCAGAATCCTGAAAGTCATTCCCGCGAGCTACTGGCCAAAGTCGGGTGGCTCAGCTGGCAGAGCAGGGGCAGAGCCACCTTGGCGGCAACCCGAGTTGCGCAGCTCATGCATCCATTGAGTCGCAGCATACCTAGGTACTGCTGCACCTTTCTGTTGGAGTGATGGCACACACATCTCTTTCTTTCGCTCTCTCTCTCCAACTTGGTAGTCCGCATTGCATGTGTCAGTGATGTCGAAATGCAGTAGCGACGTGCTCAGGGACCCCCACCAAAACCCCAAGCAGGCCCATGATAGGTCAAGATGACTCGAGACGATACCTGCTCGAGACAGTTCGAGGCTGCATTCGTCTTAGCTCTGGCGTGACCGTTATCGCGAATAGAAGAATCTGGCGCGCCGCGCGCACCAAGATGACAGATCTGGATTCCCAGTTTTCCCACTACTCCAGGGGCTTTTTGGAACCGTCAAGTGACTGGTATCGATAGATCGTGAACGAGTCTCGAAATCAAGCAATCGAGTCGCAAAAAAAGTGCACGTGGCCCAAAGATATGGGTGAGCAGATGTGCGGTGTATGCAATACCCAGCGTACGGAGGTTGGGTTTCCACCTGGCAGGCGGTAGGGTACGTAGCGCGGCGAAAGAATATCCTGTAGAACGATAAGCTTAAAAGTTGTCGGGAGCAGGAGGAGCTGGACGGTTAGAAGTGCTAAATGCAAACCAAGCCATCAAGACGGGGATGGTTTGTAGGCAGCCACCCGTTGGGATAATTACTATTGCTTACTATTGGGCAAACCGGACAAATCAATGGACCAGCAAGTGGATGTGTTGGTAAGAAGAAGGTACGGAAACATCCAAGCCAAGCGGTGACGACGATTGAGAAACAGGGACGAACTGCAGTTCGTTCGTTTCTGCATAGCCACTCACCGCGAGCTGTCAGGAGGCCCGCATAAGAATTTTGATACTCGCGCCCACTACACAGTAGTATCCCAACTTCAGATGGCCAAATATCTACCAAAAGAATTGTAAAAAATACAATTCAAGAAATGTAATATTTCCCTGCTCTTGGAGATTAATTCCCCTTGTTACAGCTCAATTTTTCGGTCGGTTCACCTTTGTTTTGTGGTATCGAAAACCACCCGTTTTGGTGACGAGTGTCAAAATTCTTCTGCAGGGGGGCTGCTGTGCAGTGTAATAAATTTTGCCCTGCATGGAAGCATTGCCCATCAGCCTGGGAGGGATGAAAGTCAAAATACCTAGAAAACACATCATAATTCTATAAATTTGGTAGGATCATCAGTAAGCGGAGCCGACATCGAAAGGACACCTCCATCCAACTTTGCCGTGAGCCGTTATATGATGGACATCTCTGGCAAAAGACAAAATATACTAAACATAGCCCACTCATTCAAAGCCATTGGCAGGCCTACCAAGCCTACCAAAAGTCCACCAAGCCAAACTTAACCTCAAGCCGCCTCCAGAGCCGTGTGGGCCAGCCACACCCAGCAAACCTCAACCAGACAAGACGAAGGAGCCGTGGGAACACAACGTGCTACTGGGCCGACGATCAGACGTCAAAATGCTGGAAACCAATGAACAATCGTCATCTCGCCGTAGCCACGCAAGTCATTTGCCCCGGCATTGAAGGAGCAAGATAGACACAGCACAGGGGCTTGGAGGACAGTGATACTCCACATCCAATCCACAAAGACGTTGGCTAGTAACAGGAGATAGGACGACAATTGACGGATCATTGCCGAGCATGGTACGAAGTTGACTGCCCTTGAATAACGGATGAGCTTTTTCTTCCCATGTTGAGCACCACATCCAAGGTGTGCCCCATTCTCCGTACGGCGGCGCCCACACAGTCAGTATAGGATCCTGCATGCTGCGACAGCAACAGTCACAAAGAGGAAATTGCCGTGTCCAGCTGTCCAGAGTGCATAATCGCCAGTGGCTCTCTACACTACTGTCGACACTGCATACAGCCATCGCTCCATTGGGAGCAGTATTACATAGCTGACTGTGCGCACGCAATAAAGATGGCGCATTTGAAACGAACTCGGTTGTTCGCTTGCATCTGGGTAACATGTGCTTAGCTGTCGAATGTCTATAATAGTACCTACTGCATACTACAACATATACTACATCTTATACCTAGTCCGTACCTAGATTAGGCATCAAAATTATTTCCTGGTCAATATACGAGGTCCCTTAGGTCAAGTACGTAAAAGGTAAGCACATAATTGTATGTATCCAGTTATCGTTTTAGTTGTGATAAACAATCGGAATAAAAAGCAAATTCGTATATTTCGGATTCGACAGCGAAATTTCGTCTGGGTTTTTGGCTGCATTAGCAATTATGGAGAGGAAGAAACGACATGCGTTTTTCCTGGACAGGACCCCGAGGCCATACCCGGACATCAAGGATGTACGTACATGGTAGACTCCAGAGAATATATGCAACTATCAGCTACCGAGCATGCAGCGCAAATTAGGGGCCAACCGCTGTAAACCCTAGGATAGCCAGCTCCTATGGCTCTAAACCACATGCATACCACCTACAGGTGGGTTGTAGGCAAGTACTTCTAGCTTGGCCGAGTCCCCATAGAATTCTTCACCCCCAAATTTCTTGCTTGCAGCGCCCGGACCAGCCCCAGAATGAGCAATTAGCGCGCTCACTAGAGAACTCCTTGCGCGCCAGAGGCAGAGCTAAACTTGCTAACCCTGTCCGAGATCCCATCAAGCACAGCACCCCAGCACGTCTAGCTAACCTTGGAACCCAGTAAGTCAGAAGATGAGCCCGTCCTTCATCTCCCCTTTTTTTTAATTCTGCGTATTAACCCAGAGCAGCTCACGAACATCCATCATCGCGACGGTAGAAATCTCCCCCCTTTGCCAGGCCCAGGTCCATTTCTTAAAAAATTTTTCCCTCCCCTCGCTACACACCTCATACGGCATCTGTCCCCATCAACCCTTTCCAGAAATAGTCACAGACAGAGCGCGTAAGAGACCAAGAAACGTCTTGTTCTCTGGCCGCTTGTCCCCGCCAAAAAGCACCAGCCTCAGTTGAGAGACGGCCCTCTTGTCTTTCAGCCCCCCCCTGGTCTGCCAACTCTAGTAGTACTGGATCCGACCCAGTGAGCAAATCTCAAAACAACGTGCTAACTGGACTGTCCTGGTTCGTCGCGTCAACGAGAAAAGAAAAAGAAAAAGCTGGATCTGGAGGGAGGTTCCTACATAGTAGTACCTTGGCCACCTACCTATCACACTACTACCACGGTACCTAACGATCCAAATCTCCAAATCTCCAGTCCCCATCGCTAGGCTGCGCCTCTACCTTCCCGCTAACCGCACTGGTCAGCACACCACCCTGATTTCCCTCGTCCCTAATCTTCTTCTTCACCTCTCCTCCACATTCCACTCCTCCCTCTCTCTATATTCCATTCTTCAGCTTCACGACCAGTCAAAGACAAGGCGGCGCACCTACGACGTTTAACGTCGTTTTCTTTTCGCTCCTTTTCACCTGACGCGCGTGTCGACTGGGCCTTTTCTGTCTACTTGCTTGCACCTTTGGAATCAACGCCAGCAATTCACACAACTCCGACAGACGTTCGCCATGGAGGCTCTTTTTGGCTGGACTACGCGGCGAGCCGGTGGGCTGGCCATGGTTGCGACCATTGCTCTCAGCTACTGGGTCGTGAGCAAGGAAGCAGCATCAACTGGTTATGGCTACTACAATCTTATGCACACACATCACGCCTCAGCACCGTCGGCAGCAGCGTTAGAGAGCCCAACCACCGGTGGTGGCATGTGGACGTTGGGTTTCGCATACTACTGTCTGTTCATTCACATTCTAGTGGCTGCTTTCCCGATCCGAGCCTGCTGGTCCATCTTCAGCATCACGCGTGCTCTCAAGAAGAACGCGAAGAGCAAGGCGCTGCGCGACATCAAGCTTTCCCACCGCCGCCGTGGCTCGTCGACTTCTCTCTCGAGCTCCGAAACCCTGACCTCTTCTCGTGACGGCTCCGTCTCATCTGCAACCAGCAGCGAGGCCGGTGACCTCGAGGAGCAATTCACCGACGGCGATGCTTCTTCGATTGAAAACATTGTCCATGCAATTGTTATCCCCAACTACAAGGAAGAGGTTGACACCTTGAGAGAGACCCTGGATGTCCTGGCTTCCCACCCCCAGGCTCGGCACAGCTACGATGTAAGTACTCATTTGACTTTCACCACACCTGCCGATCCGAGCACTGGGTTTGCTTCCACCGAGAAGCCGCGGCACTTCGCCCCGTTCCGGTGGTCCCTGATTGAACGCAAACCTGCAATGATGCAGACCATCTTTCCAAAAACGTCTTCCAGAGGCTAACCTTCGTATTTCTTTGCAGGTCTACCTTGGTATGGAGCAGCGCGAGCACAACGCGGAACTCAAGGCAATGAACCTGATTCAGGAATTCGTCAAGAAGTTCCGCTCAATTGACTTCACTCTGCACCCTTCGGACATTCCTGGTGAAGCTCCCGGTAAAGGCAGCAACATGGCTTGGGCAGCACGAAAGCTCTCTGAGCGTTATTCGATGAGCCAGCGCAAAGATGTGATTGTTACTGGCATTGATGGTACGTGCGCACCACACCAATCCGCCCCCCTTCTCTCCTGCATCAATCCCCATGTCTCGGCCATTTCTGAGGCGAACATGGTTTCCAAAACCTGCATGTCATGGCCGCTCGACAAGACAGAAGCCCACTTTTATTGGATGAATCGCTGACAATTTGTGCAACAAACAGCCGACAGTCACCTCTCTTCCAAGTTCTTTGCCTCGCTCACCAGCATGCATCTGGCCTATCCTGAGACTGCCTCTACCACCCTGTACTCGGCTCCAATCATCTTTGACCGAAATGCCAACGATGTGCCTGCTATCGTCCGTGTTGCTGACATTCTGTGGTCTGCCGCTGGCATGTCTGGTCTGTACAGTGGTTCCACCATCGCACCCCCTACCTCGGTCTACTCTGTTCCATTGGTGCTCGTCGACAGAGTTGGTGGCTGGGACGCGGATTCAGAAGCCATTGGTGAGGATCTGCACATGTACCTCAAGTGTTTCTTTGCCATGAACGGAAACTTGACCTCTCGAACCGTGCTCAGCCCTGTCAGTCAGAGCAACGTCAGCGGTGACGGCGGAAAAGGCGTCGCTGGTCTTATTACTGATATGAAGGCGCGCTACAAGCAGGCCCTGCGACACATGTGGGGTTGCTTGGACTCGGGTTATGCCATGCGAAAGGGCTGGGAGCTCTGGCAGGAGAGAAAGCACACGTCCAGAAACTACCGTCCTCTGCACATCACGCTGAGCAACCCGTCCGACACGTACATTCCTCAGGTTGATGACTTGTCTCCTGGCCAGAACATCGAGAGCGGCGTCTTTGCCGACATCACCACCGATACTCTGAAGGATGTCGACTGGCTCCGGGTTTTGTCGCTTGCTCACCGTCTGTTCGAAGCTCACTTCCTCCCGGTTCAGATGACTATTCTGGTGATCGCATCGACCTTGTACCTCTGGGTCACCGAAGGTAACGGAGACCCTCACCACCTTACCTGGATCTTCACCGTCTGCAACGTACTCCGTACTGCTGGTTTCATGCAAATTGCATTCTACCTGTTCCTGTACGAGTCTTTCCACAAGCTCATGGCTTCCGCTCGTGAGAAGGAGATGAACGATGCGGGCTTGGCCAAGGGAATGTGCTTTGCACACCGTGACAGAAAGATGCACTATCTCGACTACGTCATGGTCCCTCTGGTCGCTCCGATGTACGGTTCGATTCCTGGTGCGCAAGCCCAGGTCTTCCAATTCTGGACGCAGGACCTAGTATACACGGTCAGCAAGAAGGTCGTGCGGCAAAGGTCGAAATCCTTATCAGCAGATGCCATGGTATAATGACCTACCAACCATTGGCTCTTCCAGATATTTCTTTTGGGGCCGATCAAGCGCAGAGATCCGGCCTCCTCTTTTTGTTCTTCTCTTCCCTGCGACCACCTTTACACCACCTCAGCAGGCCACCTTGCGTGGCCATTTTTGACAACAGCTCCAGAAGCATGTGTAAATAGAGAACATGATGTTGATAATGCATGGCATGGCATCGGCATTGGCATTCTAGATATGGGGGTAAACTTTTTTTTACCTTGGGCCCATTGGAGTTCTCGGAGCAATTTTGCAGGAAAAGACATGAAAACTTTCCTGCCGGCATTCGTTTAAACGGCAAAGAGATAAGAGTATGACGGCGGCGTCGAACAGCGGACGGCATGTACCGCTGATGGCTCCCGCAAGGATGAATCATCCAGCTGAGGCCTAGGGCTAGCTCAGCAATGGTTGGAGAAGAAGAGACTGGGTATTCGCAGATGCGAAGAAGCCCAGCTAATCTATCCTAGCCCAATAATGCTTAATACATGTGTAAGGAGAAGAAGCGAGCAAGGCTACCAACGGCGACACTGGCGTCGAACTCGATGGACACGAAACGAGAAGAGGCGCCGTGGCACACTCACCGTGCCGCTTGGTGCTATGTAGTGTCCTCAGACATATAATGAAATGGATACACTGTATTGCTCTCAAATGAATTTATTTCAACTTACCGGCTTGTGACTTGGAGATCTTGGCCATACCGTGATGTGAGAAATGACGATTCTGTAGCTGATGTGATGTACCCTACAATAGTTTGAATACGGTACTCCAAGAGGATGCCAGGGGTGGTATGATTGAAAGTCTGGGCGCATCTGTAGTCCGATGTCTTCCGGGCTGCGGGCTGTCGTGATGCCTCCGAAGGGTCTCGGAGGTTGTTCAAAAGCGACCAATCACACCAATGATTCATTTTGGCTTGTAGACGACACTTCCCCCGAGCACGGCCGGCGTTTACAGTGCGTACTCAATAGCCGTAGGACTCTGGCGCTGTCCCACTTCGTGGCTGAAGAGATCACTGATGCCTATATAAGATACTCGTTTTGTCAACATGACCCAGTCGATATCTTTCTGTTCAGTGCCGTGTATCGCGCGTCTCGAAATCTGGGTTACATCGCATAGCCTATTGATCGTATCAGCTTCTCTCTCTCTCGCGTGTTCCTACTCTTCACTCCGGTCTTCAGCTTCTCAAGTCCCACGAACGTAGGATATTGTAGCTACCATCTGATACCAATATGGGTGCCTCTCGCAAAACAGTCCGCTTGGGTGTCTTCATTCCCACCGAGTGCCAGCTCCTCGACGCATCCTGCGTCGACATACTAGCATCCATGTCGTACGAGTATCTGTCACCGCTGACGGATCTCATGCCCAAGGTTCTGATAGATAGTGCCCCGAGCGTCTCGATCCATTATATCGGCACCGTGAAACCGGGCGAGGCCATTCCCATGACGGCGAACCACAAGGTCCTCGCCACGAACCACTTCTCGGACGATGAGGTTGCTCCGGGCAAGCTGGATATCATCATTGTGCCGGGTCCGGATCCGAGTACCAAGTTTGACAAGCCATCTCTGGAATGGTTGCGCCAGCAAGGGGAGAGCCCCAATAGTACGTATCTCCTCGTCCGATGGCTGACACTCCGTCCTTTCATTTGTCGGGAGTTTCAATGGCTTTGTGCTTGTCTGGGTGCTGGGGCAAAGAGACATGCCCTACCGTTGCTACTCTTTCAGACAACTTGCTGACTTGAGACTTGGTGTAGCGGACATTCTCAGTGTTTGTACTGGTATATTTGTCTGTGGTTATGCTGGCCTCCTCAAGGGTCGGACAGTGTGCGGACCGAGAGGGATGCAAGACACCATCAAGGAAAAATTCGGCGAGGATATCGTGCAAAAGGGCACGGAGCTCAGATGGGTGCAATCAGGAAACTTCTGGAGTAGTGGTCAGTATAAAACATTCCAGCTCTCCGTTGCCCCTCCCCTCCCCTGCCTGTTCAAGTTCCCGCAAGTGTCGGCTTCATTCGAGGTTTGGCAAAGGCATTGCCAGTATTTGATTGCTGACCCAGGGAGATATCAGGCGGCGTAACCAATGGAAACGACCTGGTGGCAGCGTATGCTCGTCACAAGTCCGAGTTCTTCCCCAAGCCTCTAGTTGAAGTCCTTCTGGAAACGACCGACACTGGTGATCGTGCTCAGGTATACGGCAAGAGCCAGTCGAGTTTCATACTGGGGATAGTGTTCAATACGTTCCGTGCTTGGGTGTCGAGTGTCTGGCGATCGTAGAGTGCCAAGTGCTGAGTCTTGTATAAGAGAGGACATATAAGCTCGACATGGTCAAACAATTGCCGGTCAAGGTGTATACTGTATTCATCGAGGGCTGTCAACGGTCTTTGATGCAGGTCGGGCACACGCGCGCAACTCTAATTCCAAGCAGGTCTCGAAGCGTAGTGGGAATCGTCGAGGATGCATAGTTCGGAGTGTTCCACATGTAGTCTCACTTTGCTTGGAAAGATGCATGAGACGAGGTGGCCTGGCGGACTTCAAGATGTGTAGAAGTAAATACTGGTAATTCCAGCAACATATATCATACACTGAAAATAAGCTTTTTCTTCCATTGTCTTCTCTGCTTACACAAGAAGCAACGCGCACGAGGAAAACACAGCGGGCAGGCTACATTTTTAAGACTGGGCGGTATGCTCGGGGAGGATTGAACATTGTCTTGTGCGGATGCAGCGGCAGTCATCCCATGTCCAACGTCATATCAAGGGTGACACGATCCAATGAGCATTGGCTTATGGGAATGCCAAGAGCCCATAGAGCCCCAGTCCAGCAAAATCCAGCAAAAAATGTTAGCGACGCCATACCACAATGGGGTCCACGGGGTCTGACAAGATGCCGGAAGCCACGGAGAGTTCAGAGCCAGAGAGAAGGGAACAAGAGGAAAAAGCATAACGTTTAAAAGATTTAAGCATGGCTACCTAGCCAGGAGAGAAAAAGCTTCTTTTCGGGTTTCTACTATCTCCCCGTGACAACCCATCGGACCCCGACGTTTTCTTTCATGATATGGCTCTATACGTTTTCCTCTGAGGTGGACCCAACGCTCCAAATGGGGTGTCAGATTGGCGAGGGCCTTGAAAATATCAATGCTTACATCATGTATGCATAGGCAGACATGAGAGAGACGCCATTGTTTAACCGCGAAGCTCAATGCTGCCCGACGTTGCATTCATGGGGAATCTTAATTGATGTAAGTCGTACATGTAGGCTGCCGAGACGACTGATCCAGGCAACACCGAGATCAATATGCAGTCAGTCCTTGTTGTTCGCCGTGTGAATACCTTTGAGGACTTCCAGTCGCAAGTCTTCATGTTCAGTTGCTTGTAACATGAGACAAGAGGGCTTCGATCGTGAATGTAGTCGGTGCTGCACTCATCATGAATGAAATGCACTACGTACATTACTCAACCTCAGCCTTGGGGAACTTAAGGCAACCGACTGCCTCGTATTATTATCCTAGCAAAGAAGAGAACTGGAAAGAACGTCAATGGACCCTCTTAACCCAAAGCTCTTAACCGTTAGCGCCGTTGCTACGGCGCAGATAAGAGCACCTGCAGCACTAGCGTCCCTTATCGCCCAGCAGTGGGGTGAAGTTTTTGGCAGCGCCTAGGAGCGAGGCAAGCGGCGAGCTCAGAACTTTTTTTTTTTCTTCCCTCCTAGACTCGCGACTCGTTACTACTCGAGGAAAAAAAAAATTGGGCCTTGCAACTCTCGTTCCTTGGGCATCTTTTATTTATATCAGCAGTCAATTTTCTTCCCATCTGGTTCAATTGCGATATATTTTTGACTCTTTTCTCGTGTCAATTACATTTCTTTTCTCCCCAGACACGCAGTCTTACTCAAGGTCCAATTTCCAACCTCTAATCCTTCACAATGTCGTCCATTGCCGTGTACGGCCTGGAGGTCCCTCCTCTAAACATGCTCATTCCCTCGACCGGGGAGGATAGCATTCCCAATGCTGCTGTAAGCTACATCTCATTGCTCTGCCCGTTCTCACATGGTGATGCCTTCATTGGCAATAATATTATCTTGGCTGGGAATTGCGCAAGATGGCACTTAAACACCATCTCAAAGAACTCAAGCTGACTTGTCCTGCTCTCAGTACCGCATCACCATGGCCGCCATCGACCCTACCGAGGCTCCTCAGGCTGACGAGGATGGCAACATCCCCAACAAGCCTCGTGCTACCCTGAAGCTCATCCGCCAGAAGTTCGCCGACCTCGATGAGGAGATGGACAACGAGTACCTCGATGCTCTCATGGGTGGATCCGATGATGATGAGGAGGACAGCGATGATGAGGAGGCTAACGGCGGCCCCAGCGACCCTTCCAAGTCCAAGAAGGCAAAGGCCGAGGCTGCTCTCCAGAAGCTTATTCAAGCTGCCCAGGAGGAGGAGGAGGAGTCCGATGATGAGATGGCTGATGCTGATGCCAAGGTCAACGGCAAGAAGGGCAAGAAGGCCGCCAAGGGCAAGGAGCCTGCCACCTCGAGCGACGATGACGAGGAGGACAGTGACGATGACGATGAGGGTTACGACATGGAGGAGTTCGTTATCTGCACCCTCGATACTGAGCGCGTAAGTTTTAACAGAAACACATGATATCGTTGTTCGTCCGCTGACTCTGTTCCCAGAACTACCAGCAGCCCATTGACATCACCATTGGACCCAAGGAGAGGGTCTTCTTCCGTGTCGTTGGTACTCACGCCATTCACTTGACCGGCAACTACATTGTCGAGGATATTGATGACGAGGATGATGAGGATGAGGAAGATTACGATGACTTCCCCAACGAGCTCGAGGAGATGTACGGTGAAGGCTCCGACTCGGAAGAGGACGAGCTTGACGGTCTCGACGACCCTCGCATCACTGAGGTCGACTCTGAAGAGGAGGCTCCCAAGCTGGCCCAGACCAAGAAGGGCAAGAACAAGCGCGCTGCCGAGGAGGAGGCCGAGAGCCTCGACGCCATGATTGCCAAGGCCGATGCCGCCGAGGACAAGAACAGCAAGAAGCAGCAGAAGAAGCTGAAGAACAACAAGGGAGAGGCCGTCGAGACCAAGGCCAAGGAGAGCCCCAAGGACGCCAAAAAGGTTCAGTTCGCCAAGAACCTCGAGCAAGGCCCGACTGGACCCGCAGCTAACGCCGAGAAGGGAGCCACTCCTGGTGTCAAGGTCGTTCAGGGCGTCACCATCGACGACCGCAAGATTGGCAAGGGCCGTCCTGCCAAGAACGGAAACAAGGTTGGCGTCCGATACATTGGCAAGCTCCAGGATGGCAAGGTCTTTGACTGTAAGTTTCCTCCAAATCCACGGACGTCTAGACAAGATATAAGACTGACTTCTTTTCCCCACAGCCAACAAGAAGGGCAAGCCTTTCACTTTCGGCCTCGGCAAGGGCGAGGTCATCAAGGGATGGGAGATCGGTCTGGAGGGTATGCAAGTCGGTGGAGAGCGCCGCATCACCATTCCTCCCAAGCTGGCCTACGGCAGCAGATCTCAGCCCGGCATTCCTGGCAACTCCACCCTGGTGTTCGACATCAAGCTGCTGGAGATCAAGTAAACTGTCACCTCATCTGAAAAAAAGATGAACGAAGTTTCTACATAATACCCTTATTTCCTCTGCAGCTAGCATATTTGCATATGGCTTGTATGACGAAACATTTCCTATTATATCTTGCGCTGTGAGGTCTCCGTCTCCGACCTGCGCGAGTCTGCGATGATCCGGTCTTCTCCCAGATACGGGAAGCAGATGTTGTTTCAAGGGATGACGAGCTCCATCATTGCATCACAGGCGTATGAAAAGTTGGTTCAGATAACCAAGGTACTGGGTTTCCTTTCTGCGAATATTTGCGTTGACTCATGGCGTGGAAGCGGAGAACACTTCCATATCAATAAAACATATCAAAATGAATTTTCCAGTCTGTCTTGTCCTAATTGTGAAGATAATGTTCTCAGTGTAAAATCCGCCTCTCTTCCTACGCCGTTCGTGTCTACACGGAACGAAATATGACAACCTATCATGGCGTAAGTGAAGGTACCAACATGCTCACAGCAGATGCAGAGCAGCATATGCTACTGCTGTGGTGTTTCCTCGACTAAGAGCCGAGGATGCCTACTTCAGAACACAAGGAACGAGCCTTTCTGCGGCTCAAAGGGAGACTGGGGCAGAGACTCTAATGAAGTCTGCATCTTCGCTTCCTCTACGATCACCGTCAGGATAAAGGTAAGCACAACTCTACGAGTAAGAGCAGTCAAAGGAGGCGGCTGTTGTCCCTTCTAACATGCTCAAGACGAGCATAGTGGTTGATTGGCACTTTCTATCATCAGAGCACATGCATGACATCATTTCCTTCCAAAATGTCTTTTGGTTTAAACCTCCTTGGCTTGTCTCTTGTTCTCCTTTTTCTTGTCATACTCAGGAGACACACGTGCCGTCTACATTAGGCAGTGTGTTGTTGCCTGGCGTCCCCGTCAGGAGAATACTGAATTATCAGTTCATATTAATTGTACCATCCATTCATTCCATCGCGGCATCCATCACTTTTACTGACACTGGCTGTCTGTCACAGACCCAAACAGTACATTGTTTTGGTCGATACTTCTCTAAGTCATGTTTTTTTTCTCTCTTCATGACGACTAACTGACGGCGCCAACGAATATTGACCTACGTTCACGCTATACCATGAAGAGGCCTGTGAACGAAGGAAGGGCGCCTGCCTCTCCCCAGACTTACACGACCCCAGATGCAGCACTTCTCCAAACACCGCCTCCAGAGTCACCGAGAGCGTCTAATGAGCGACCTCGAAAATTGAGACGCCAGAGCTCACGAATGCTGACTGCTCTGCGCTCGCTTACAAATAGTGGTATGCTACCTTTGAAGCTCTTGAGATCCTTGAGCCTCAGAGTTGAGAGTGACTAACAACTCCCAGCCGCATCTGGATCTTTTAGGGATACGGCTACTACTGATGCTGCGGGTACCTCTTTGCAGAATGGCGGCGAACGTCGTTCTTTAAAAAGGGTATTCTCGTTGTCAGCTCTGCGAAGTCCCTTCAGTCCTCATCAGACAATTGTTCGACGAAGGCCCAAATCAAGACCATCCGCCCCTTCTCTCAGCCAGCTTCAATCACTCATATCAGACTCTGAGAGCCAATTGCAAGATGCACTAGTATCCAATAGCACCAGCAATAGTAATACAACGTCAAGTGGCCCATTATCGGCACTGGCCAGTGACAACAACACAACTCCTATAACATCTTGCGATTCAAAGTTCTCAAAGTCAAGCAGCAAAACTCATTCTGGGGACAAGAAGCTAAAGTCAACTCCAAGTGTAATTCGACGCAGCAAAGAACCCGAAATAGACTCCAGAGATTCACCTTTGGAACCTATTGCAGAGACAGTGTTGGATCATTGGGCCCCCACCATCAGGACGGTTGAAAAGGCTGCCGCGGCAAAGATTTATCTCGAGACCTACTACAACGAAAATCTTTCCAAGCCGAGTCCCAGGGCTCTGCGACTACAATATCTCAGAGCCCAGCTATACCGCAGCGACCTGTCGCCTCAGGGGAAACATGCCAGACACGCAGAGTTTTACCGGAGAGAGACAAATCATCTCCGAGAGACTCGACTCATCAGATCGAGGAGTTTTGTGCCGACAATGATGGGTCTAAGAGGAAAGTTTGATAACAGATACGAGGTTCTCAAGATTCTGGGTAAAGGGAGCTTTGGGGTTGTAAGGCTTGTACGAGAGAAAACCTCAGATGAACCCAAAACTCCCGAAGGACGACCGTCTGTGTTTGCCATGAAGGTGATCAGGAAATCTGCAATGATACGCACCAGTCAAGAAGGCCATCTGAGGGCAGAGAGGGATTTTCTGGTGTCATCCGATGGATCAAATTGGTAAGACGCTGTCCATGATAATATAATCAAAGCTGATATTTTGTACGTCTAGGATTGTACCATTGGTCGCCAGCTTCCAAGACCCTGCCAATTTGTATCTTGTCATGGAATACATGCCAGGTGGCGACTTTCTTGGCCTCTTGATACGAGAGAACATACTCAGTGAGCCAGTAACCAAGTTCTACATAGCGGAAATGATACTGTGCATTGAGGAAGCACATGGCCTTGGCTTCATTCATCGAGACATCAAGCCTGACAACTTTCTAGTGTCTGCTTCCGGCCATCTCAAGATCTCGGACTTCGGGCTGGCCTTTGATGGCCATTGGTCACACGACACAAGCTACTACCATACCCACAGATACAGTCTTGTCCACAAATTGGGTCTTTCCGTTGAAGGTGATGCCCAGGATCGATCTGAAGGGTTTGGGGGCACCATGAAGTGGACTCGAAATGTAGCTAAGGGCATGAGAAAGCACGAACGCAAGGATGGACACATGGCATCAGTCAGTGCTGACTGGGAACCTCTTCTCGAATGGCGCAACCGTTGTGGGAATCGCACCGCTGCCCGATCAGTGGTCGGAACAAGCCAGTACATGGCCCCCGAAGTGATCCGTGAAGGGGTATATGACGCGAGATGCGACTGGTGGAGTCTCGGTATTATCCTGTATGAGTGCCTGTACGGACATACACCTTTTCTTTCCGAAGCAGGTGGCCGGCAGGAGACCAAGCGCAATATCGTGAACCACAAGCAGACGTTTGCTTTCCCGGCGCGACCATTGATCTCAAATCGCTGCATGGAGCTCATGAGCTGGCTGATTTGCGAAAAGGAAAGCCGGTTATGTTCCAAACGCTACCAAATCAATGATCAAGAACAACATCAATCGCCGACATTCCGGTCTCCCAGGCGTCGGCGACATGACATGATGGGCCGCGCTGTTCATCCGTACGATGCTGAGGACATAAAAGCACACAGGTGGTTCCGCGACATTCCCTGGGATTGTCTTCATCTGATACCTCCACCCTTTGTGCCTCGACTTTCCAACATAGAGGATGCGCATTATTTTGAGGAGGACGAACCAATATCGGATTGGTCCGAGTCACAACCGGATACTGATACGGATATCGAAGCACAATTCTATCCGTCGCCAGTGGATGGCATGGCATTGGAAAGCCTTCCCATGACTCCCCCTAGTACTAGAGATGTGGCAGCGGCCCCATACATTCACGCTGCTGCCTTGCCCGTGTCTCTGCCTCGCCACAGCCCACGAAAGATGGCAGAGATGCACGCAACACTCGCAACTTGGCCCAAGCCGATTCGAACAGTCATGTCGCAGTTTGTGGCTTCGCCGTATGATTCGATACGCCTCAAACGCATTCATCGTGAGATTGAGCACATGTCGCCCGACTCAAACGAGGTCGAGAGGCTCAAGCTGTTTGTGCGCAACTTTGGAAAGAAGGAGCGCAAGCGGCCCCGTGACCGGTTATTGAGGGACCGCCAAACAAAAGGTGTAGTACTGGAGATTCGAAAGCAAAGTGCTTTCTTGGGCTACACATGGACGAGAATGGAGGCGAGAAATTTTCTATCAGAAACCATTGAATCCATCAAGACAGAAGGAACAGGAAATCCCTCAGAAGAAGTGAACACGAATGGCCAAAGAGAGAGTGAAAGTATAGCTGCGCACAGAGCCCGGTATGGTGGCCAGATCAGGATTGGAGGTTAGTTTCGTGGTTGGGATCGAAGCTCCTTTGCTGCGTGTCAAATGAAGCGATGGTGACGAATTTGGAGCTTCGAATTCTGTACAAATTTCTGCAAAACAATCATTGCTAGACAGGAAGATGGGCTTTTATGGTGGAGAAGAGCATTGCTAGGTAGTATTCAATAGACCTTATGCCTATGATCTATGTCTCTTGCAACAATCACACAAGTTGATGCCGGTCTACGAAAACAGATTTCCACGCGAACATCCCTGAGTGGTTTCGCAAGTCAATGTTAAGTTTGCAATGTGATTGTGTAGCATTATACGTATGGCATAGATTCATATGGCTTGCAAAGAAGCTATCTCACTTGATTTGGTATATGATTGCCGGTTGGAACATGCTTCATTCCTCGTCTTTTATCTCAACATCTTGCGCCGGAGTCTCGCCCGACTTTTCCTGGTCCCCATTCACAGCCGGCGTGGCGGCAGCAGCACCATCAGAATCAACCATTGGCTCATCGACCCCATTCGACAATGCTTCGGGCGCTTGGTGTCGTAGCACTTTTATCTTGCCATCCTGGCCACAGCTTACCATGGTATCGCCATTGACATCGACCCAAAAGCAGACGCCGTCGTGGGCGCCTTCGATGCGCTGGACAATCTCCTTGGTCTTGACGTCCCAGAGGACAATATCGCCGTCCTCGCTGGCGGCGGCAATAAAGGCCGTCTTGCTGCTGCTGCTGTGATTATTATTATTAATATTGCTATTGCTGTTTTCGTCGCTGCTGCTACTGCCGTTACTGCTACCATTGTCGTCAATGGAGCCGAAACAGCCGCCAATGCTGAACCCCTTGTTGGTGTGGCCTTGATACGTCTTCTTTACCGAGCCCGAGACATAGTCCCAGAGGCGCAGACACGAGTCCATGCTGAAGGCGAGCACGTAGCGCCCATTGGGAGCAAAGCAGACCGAGGTTACGGGAGGGTTGTCCTCGTGCACCATGGTGCGGAGGCACTGGCCAGAGAGTGTATCCCAGATTCGGCTGCAGAAAAAGATGAGTAAGAACATGTGCAAAAGATGAGCAAGGGAGAAAAGAAACAGGAAAAGGATACTAACGTTAATCCATCGGTACTGCAACTGACGACCAATGTCCCGTCGACACTAAAGTCTATACCGCTGACCGGATCGCTGTGGGCCGGAAGACTCCTCATTAGCCTACCAGCCCTCACGTCCCAGAGGAACACGGCCTCATCATAGCTGCCGCTGGCGAGAATGTTGCCCTTGGGCGAAAAGGCCAGACAGTAGACGTAGTTGTGATGTCCAAGCAGGGGCCGCGCCCGCTTGGGCCGGCCCGTCACCCGGTCCCACAGCCGGATGGCCTTGTCGTCGGACCCTGATGCGAGCACCTTGGAGTCGGGCGACCAGGCCACCGTTGATACACCCGCCATGTGTCCCACCAGCGTATCCATGTGTCGCCCCGTTGCGGCCTCCCAGATCTTGATGGTGCCGTCTGCCGACGCCGACGCTATCCACCGACCGTCGGGCGATATGCGCACTTGCGATATGGGCTTCTGGTGGCCCCCTAGCACCAGGCGTGGCTTGAAATTGGGCTTGACGCGCTTCTGATTGTCTTCTTCTTCTGGCACTTCTGCCGGCGTGGCCGTACCGGCCTCGTTATGTGGTGTTTCGAGCGGTGTGGGCTCCCCAGATGCCGACACGGGAGAAGGGGAGCGAGAGACGGACCGGGAATCCGATTGCGACTGTGACCTCGACCTGGACTCTTCGGAGCGGGATCGCGATCTTGATCTTGATTCTGACCTTGAGCGCGTCCCTGATCTGGACCTTCGAGACGACCTGGTGCTGGACTGGGAGCGCGACCGACTCCGCGATGTGCTACGATCCGTGTAGTAGCCATCGGCCTTCTCTTCCTTGTCGTCATCTTTGTTATCGTCATGGTCGGTGGCGTGGCTTGGGCTCCGGCTTTCCTTTGGCTTGCGCGCGCGCATGGGAACCTTTAAAGATCTCTTGTCGTCGCCGCTGGCGGCCTCATCCTCATCATTGTGAGCTCTGCGTCGCTTGGACCGGGGTTGGGCGGCTGGCGCCTCGCTGGTTGGCTCCGTGTCTGACATTGGTTATGTCGGCAAAGTCGATGCTATGATGCACGCATTGGCCAAGGATGGTTTCTGAGTGTAGGCGAGACGGATTGGGGTCTTGAGATGTGATGGCGCAACCAAGAGTCGTGACTTGGTAGCCGCGGCGTCAGGATGTGGGTAGCTTCGTGGTGTTGGGGAACGAGGGTCGTAGGGATTTCGGGAATTTCAATCGCGTTGGCGGGTGAAAGATGGCGTGTGATTTGCTAATCAGGCTGGGGAGAGAGCCATCGATCAAAGGGAATTCCCAGGCATTGGTGTCGTCGATTGCTTAATTCATGTGCAACACTTCTTGGGAGAAATAATTCCATTCGCAGCCTCGGGACTGTGGGGTTGGGAATGGAAATGTTGCGACAAGGCTGAAGGTCAGCACATGTTTGTTCTAAGCTGGAATGGCTTTAGTGCATGAACAAACGCCCTGGAGTTCGGTAATTCCTTGACAGAGTGGATTCCCGTCAAGAGGTAACCCCTGTAATTGCACTAAAACAACGGTAGACAGGTGGTACGTACCTGTTGAACTGCAGACTCTAAGGATTCGCGGACACAACCGCATATTTCACCTGCATTTCAAGAACCCTGAATCTTGCAGCTTGATATCTTGGTATACCTGTTGATGATTGCTGCTGCAGAGACCAGGAGTTCTACATCAATTGAGGATTGTGCATACAGGAGCTCCTTTGAATCCACCTCCCCCGAACCGTCGAGCTGCTTGTGTCGGACAAGAATGTACCATCGTTCCTTCAGGTCACCCTCGTGAACCTCCAAGTGGAGCTGGAGATCATCGTCAGCACAGCAGCTCCATTCTCTGTGCGGAATACCTTGGTACAGGTGGGCACCCTATCAGTGGGGACAAGCAGCAAGCACGTCAAGTCGAGGGAGCTGGAGCTCAACCTTCTCGAGGTCCGATGCTGGAGTTGTCGACACGCCTTGGCATTACCGTGTTAAAGAAGCACCGGATTGGAAAGCTCGTCACATCCCCAGACGCCGCCCTTCTTCCTCTTTGAGAGGATCAGGTCACAGATTCTCGTAAAGTCTCTCGGCAAAGCATCCTCCCAGCTCTTCCTTCTGGCCCCCTTCTTCCGCCCCCTCAACCCTATTCAAGTGGCGAGGCTCTCAGAGCATTCCTTTACCGTCGCCATGGATGGCAGGTGATATCTGCGGAGGCTATTCCCGACCCCTGCATTGGCTCATTTCCTCTTCTTCCGGGTCCCTGTCACTGGCAGACAGCAATCAATTTGTTTGAGTGACTTGGGTGAATGAGTGGGTGGTAACCGCGCATAAAATATGTACGGACATGTCATTTCCAGCAAATTCTGCACTTCGATCCCTTTGATCCAGATCTGCTAGAATAGCTGCTGATCCTCCCACGCTACCTGATATTTTCTACAAACTACACGGCCTCCGGTACGTTGTGCTCTGTAGCACTGTGAGGTAGCTGGCGGGTAGCTCGGCAGGACTGCCGGAATCAGCAACGCCCCGAAGCTTAGGCGGACATCACTAACTTGGTAGTGGCATGGATAAGGTAGAGAATTCCCATTATTATTTCCTTTTGTGAATTATTGTCGTTCGTTGTATCAATTTCAATCTGCTCTTACCTTGGTGCCTATATACGGCTTTGATCTTTTTTTAATCTTTTTTTTCTTACTCATCTTGCTTCCTCTTTCATAGACAGAAGTCTTCAACATACCATTCATACTCCCTGCAACAACCAAATAGATAAAAATACGGCACAACACAAATGGATGACCTCCCTACAGAGCTCACCGAGCTCAACATATTGACCTTGAATTGCTGGGGTCTCTTGCATCTCTCTGCTCAGCGCGCCGCCAGACTCCAGGTCATAGGCCACACCATTGGCTCCACGACACCTACACCGCACATTGTAGCTTTGCAGGAATGTTGGACTCAGGAAGATTACCTGGCCATTCGCCGGGCCACCCGCTTCATATTGCCATATGGCAAATTCTACCATAGCGGAGCGTTTGGAGGCGGTCTCGCTATCCTCTCCAAATGGCCGATAGAGGAGAGCTCCATGCACCAGTATCCCTTGAACGGACGCCCGACTGCCTTCTTCCGCGGAGACTGGTTTGTCGGAAAGGGAGTCGCCTGTGCCAAAATTCGGTACGGGACTGGTCCGAGAGATGTGGTTGAAGTCTTCAATACTCATGTAAGTCGGCCGAAAGAAGGACCATTATATACACAACACAAGTATTAACGATAGACGTCCTAGACTCATCCCAGCTATGAACATGGAACCAAGTGTACATATACCGCCCATCGACTTTCTCAAGCCTGGGAACTATCCAAGCTTTTGCGCGGGGCTGCTGCTCGTGGTCATCTAGTCCTGGCACTGGGGGATTTCAACGATACACCCATGTCCCTCATGCATCGTATCATCACTTCCCACTCTACCGTAAAGGACGTTTGGAGGGTCCTTCACCCTGATTCATCCGTGGGTTCAGCCGATGACGAGTCAGAACGTGCCCGGCGGCGACCTGTTCCAACAGTAGAATACAATATTAATGAAAACGGCGCCACGAGTAATACCATATACAACACATGGAGATGGCCCAAGGCACAGCAAAGACTCCTTGGCAAAGGCCGCGAAAATGACTGGCCCCAGATATCTCCGGATACCCTCGACCCCAGAGGCCAGCGCATCGACTATATTTTTGCGTCGTCGGGCCTTGCTGAAAATGAGGATGCTGACCGGGCTGCTTGGGTCGTCCATGACGCTCGAGTCGGCATGATGGGCCGGCATCCAGAACTTGGCTGCAGCCTTTCGGACCATTTCTCCGTCGAGGCGACACTTGTTTTGCACCGCGAGAACCCCACCGTGCCGTCTTCTCCCATGGGCGATCAATATCAGTATCAGGGCCGATCTGCGCAATACGGACAAAACCTTTTGCCTCGACCTCCCGGGGGTGCCGCCGTATCCCTGGCCGAAACCAAAGCGACCGAGATACCAAACGCAGACTTGGAGAATGGTGTCTACCTACAGTCCCCCTCGACTTCCGAGACGCATCTGCCGCAGACCAAGAACGAAAGCCCCCACGCGCAACTGCAGTCGTCGTACGCGGCGCAGCTGGCCGCCGCCGCACAGCCCGTCGCCTACCTCCCCGCGCGCACCTACGACGAGATCCTCGAGGAGATTCGCGCCTACATGGCCCGGGAGCGGTTCCAGCGGCGCTGGCGCGGCATCCACTTTGGCACATGGCTCATCGTCACCATCATCTGCTACATTGGCGTGTGGTGGACGCCGCACTATGTCGCCTTTATCCTCATGGTGCTGTCCAGCCTCGGCCTGGCCGTCGGCGTCGTCGACGGCCTGATTGCCCTCCTCTTTGTCGGCTCCGAGATGCGCGCCCTCAAGGAGTTTGAGTGGGAGATTGAAAACGTGCGCACCTATGCCGTGGCGGCCGAGCGTGGAGCAAGGGGCGCATCGCCTGCTGCGCATCACCATGAGGAGGACCCGCTGCCGCCGAGGACTAGTCGAGAGGGTAGTAGGGACAAGTCGTAACGCTGGTGGCACTGATTCCAGGTGGAAACTTTTATAATGAACAAGCACTGATACCAGGATTACGTACATGATTTTATCTTTAGTATATACCCAAGACACGCGTATTGTATTGAAATTCACTTTGCCGTATCCATCTTGATCATTTGATTCCATCTGGTCACATGGCATTGCTCATGGTTACATATTTGAGCTGCTTCCCATTTCAACAATCGAAATATTCATCAGGACTAGGCATCAGGCATCTATATATTGTAAGTCATGACAGCTACCCGAATACACCTAAAACCCCGTGGCCTCGTGGTACTGAACCACAATTGAACCTTGCGTGCTAAATAGGTATGAACGAGAGGCCAGAAAATTGCAAATGCTGTGCTGGCTGATACCTCGCATGATCCGCCGACCATCTTTTCGGCCCTCGAATAGGGTCTAACGAAATGCCCGTATATGCTCTGCATGTCTCCAGTCGTCTTGTCTACTCCTATCGTCTATTTGTCACAAAGAACCAATCCTGACCCCTATGGATCAAATAGTTTCCCATCCACCATTGTTAATGTCTGCCTCCAGCTTCCGGCTGATGAAGCTGGGAATACCATGGGAGAGCCAAATGTTTCTCAGGGAATCATAACGCTTCTGGTTCAGGTAGAGGAGACGTCCGTGCCGGAGACCTACATCGACTTCGCCGTACCGATCAATGTAAGGAGCGTTACTAAACGAGCCGCTCACTCGATGCAGGTAAAAGATGGAACACTTGCGAATATTGATGAAAAGACCAATATTGCGTTGACACCTAGAAATCAAGTCAGTAAAAAAAAAAAAAAAAAAAAAAAACCGTCTACTGGCAAGCATTGGGATAACCTACTTGAACAACATGTGCTGGCTTGCACCGCCAATCTTCATGGCTGGCTTGTCGTCTCGCCCGTCTTCCTTGTAGTCCATAAGACAACAAAGAGTCTGGCCACAGAAAATATCTCCGCAGAACAGACAAATGATTGGGTCTGCAAGATCTTTGCCAGTGCTGGGACAACGTCGCTGTGCACATTGTTCGATCAATGTATCGTAATTCTTGGGCAGACCGACCAATTCAAAAATACCCGGGTGACTGAGCTGCGCAGATCTCGGCAGTACATGGGGGCCTTCCCTTCTGGTTGGGGGTGCAGGAGGAGGGTAGTAGACTTGATGCTTGATCCACCCTTGCACAGTCGACTCGATGCGTGATGGCCATCCGCATTGAGGAGCAAATTGTGTCAGAGCGGCACACATCTCGTCAAAGGTCGGGACACGCAGAGCGGCTGTGAGTCGGGACAGTTCGTCCTCCTCGGGTGCTGTCGGCACATAGCTGTTGAAATCGACGCCATAGTGGACATGCAAGAGAATGGTCGTCTTGCGGAGGAAGACGAGGGCATATTTCTTGACAAAGGCGTAAAAGTCCTGGAGGCTGCTCATACACGGCTGTTCAAAACCGAGATTGGGCAGGTCCTCGGAAAGTTCACCAACCTCACCGCTGTATTTGATGCCCGTCAAAGTGATGGTGTTGCAGAAGGCGGCAAAATTGGCCAGCGCATTGTCCTCAGGGTCCCGGTTCACCATATGTTCCAGCCACTTTCCTACTGGCATATTCCGCGCAATGTGATAGACCGCCTTCACAATTTCGGCTAGATAGTACAGCCTTACCAGGTTATTGATATCCGTGTACCGAGACATGCCAATTCCAAAAACACTCTCGCACAAGACAATGAACGGATCCTCACTCAGGAGAGGCGCAAAGCTGTCAATCGCCGGTCGTCCTTTGCTCGTCTCGTAGCCTTCGTATTCCGAGATGAACACTTGGCAAATCTGGCGCTCAACGTCTCTCCGATACTCACTGTTGACACGACTCTCTCCACCATATCGCAACCCGCCAATGGCAATGTATGCAGCAACCGTCTCCGACAGAATCCGCAATTGTATCAGTCCCTGTTCCGGAACTTTTTCAACAAGAGTCATTCCATATTGCGCTTCTATGCCCCTCTGGGCGATTTCTGTTGCCGAAATCGAGAAACCCACAGCCTGCGCTAGGGCCCTGTTGCCGCCGACATCCTCATTCTTCACATCCGGATCCAGTCTGTTCAACAACTTGTTGCTAGAAAGTGTTTCTCGCAGACGGTGATAGGCTCGCCTGAGGACCTTGTCATGGGGAATCTCGGGGCTCCTAGATCTCAAGCTGGAATCTGGTGTGGCCACGGGCGAGAACGCGTCGCTAAATGGGGTACCAATGCCTGTTGATTGCGAAACAAAGACATCCCAGCTTGAATCTGAACCGCCATGTTGGGAGGATGCCTCACTGAGTGTCTCGGGCATTTTCACCTTGACATAATCTGCAAACGCTTGCTGCCCAGCCTGGTAGAAGTCTGACGGTTCAAGTTGTGTCGGCGTCTCCAAGAACGACGAGAGGTCTGCCGGATTCTGCAGGATACCGGGGTACGATTCCTCCTTGCCGTCCCAGGTAATGGGCAAGAAGGCATTGCCTAGAGCTTTGCATAGTGGACAAACAAATTCCTTTCGCTCCAGAGATTCAGGGTGGTGACGTGCAATCTGGTGAACGTGTCGTCGTGAGGTCGCCTCGATATATGTCTCGAAGCAGCTGTAGTGCATGATATGACCACAAGACACAGCCACAGGCCCCTGGCGACACAGCTTTGCAGGGAATCCTTTCCCGATACCCTGCTTCTCAGCAGTGAATACTTCGCCAGCTGCGTTTACTTTTTGGACCATCTTGCGGTTCTCGTGCGCCAAACCAAAAGGCCTGTCAGGCTCAGCTGTCCTGTCGAGGTTGACTGGAGTCTTGGCGGCTTCGCGAACAAAGTCGGGATCCTGGAAATCCGTTTGACGAAGGATATGACTCTCAAGGAACAACCCAAATGTGCCATATAGGCGTCCATCGTCCGCCTCTTCTTGACAAAGGATGCAAGTTCCTCGGGGATATCTCCAAAAGTTCTTTTGTTCTTCCAACGGTGGCGCGTCGTCGATATCTTCCAAATCATCATCACCCCAATCAATGTCGCCCTGCATCTCCAAGAAGCTCTTCTGCTGTTGTTGGAATTGCGCCATCACCTTGGCTTGACGGTCGAGCGCCGCCCGCTTCTTACGCTCTCGCTCTTCATCTGCGTTCTGAGTACTGGCTGGAGAAGCAGTATCCAGTCTGTCAATTGGTATGCCCAAACGAAGATATGCAGAGTCAAAGTGTGAGGGCATCTTTTGCCGCATTCTCTTAAGAATCAAGGTAATCTTGGCATGACATGCTTTGAATTCCTCCTTTGACGTTATCAACTCCAATAGCGACACAATGGTCTTGGCGGCAGGCGTATCTTGGAGGAAGTTGCTGCGGCCTTGAGTGTTGAGAGCAATGTAGACGAAGGAGCTGTCTTCGGGACCCTTCTCTTCGGTTCTGTCCTCGGCGATTGCGATCAAGACCAAGTGCAACACAACCTGCAAGAAGGCTTCGACCCGAGTGAAGGGAACATCGGGGGTAAGCTTCTGTGCCACAAGTGGATAGAGAAGACAGTAGTAAATGATCTGCGCAAACATGCCAGTGCTGGTGAAGTTGCCAATGCCAACGAATGCTCCCGATCTGATGGGTTTCAGCTTGGGTTCATATACGACATCTTCGAGAGGCTGGCCAGTCTTCTGGGCCATGAGCTTGCGATAAGAGGCTTCCGACTCTTCACGTTGGTTTTTGTTGTAATGGGCAATGTAAGGATCGATATCTTCAATCAAATGAGGCCGAAGCTCAAACGTTCCCACGTCGGAAACACCCTCGGGTGCTTTGTAGGTGGCCACTTCATCGAGTACCTGCTGGAAGTCTTCCTGCTCGTGGAATCTGTCGGGAAGTTTACTGCAGATCTCGTTGAAAGACAAGGGCCGGAAGCAGAGAACATGCGTGACATCTCGGCGCATAGCCATTAAGTGAGTCTCATGCTTATCCTGTGTAGGGATCAACGATGTCCGATCGCTCAGCAGCACAATCAATAGATGTATCATGTCCTCGATGATGTCAAGATGCTGATTCACGTCTTGACCGTCGGTTGTCTGCTCAAAGATGCCCTTCACCCACTGCTCCATGCCAAATCGATCAACAATGGACGCAAGCACACGACCAGGATCGCATACGACCATTGCAGTCTGCAGCAGAAAGATGTCCCGGTGGTGCGTGTGGTTTCGGTGAAGTTGGTTGCGATACGTGAGAGCCTGGTGACGAAGGCTAATGCCATTGCGCACCCACATGCCTGCCTTGATTTGAGCAAGCCAGGCGCAGACACGGAGTGGGTAGTCAAAAGCAGCCATAAGATAGTCCTGTGGAGCATAGTCACGCTTAGGCATGGCCTTTCGGCCCATCGACTTTGGCTTCATCTTAAGATCTTGAGCAGTGAAGCTCAGAATGGAAACAAGCTGTTGTGGGGACATGTGCTTGCCGCACTCAATGAGCCAAGACAATGTGTAGTGAAGAGCGTGGTGAAAGCTTATAGGCTGTTCATCAACCACAAACTTGACGACATCATACTTGATGGATTCGCCAGCAAACTCAAAATCACTGAGAGTCTTGAAGCGAACCTCGTCTTTGATCTCTGCATGGGTGAAGCGAGCACGTTCGGCTCCAATAGAGTTGATGATGACACTCTTTGCAGTCAGTCTGGTTGCCTTGGAGATATGCTGCAAGTCATCTTCTGAAAGGTTGCGGAAGGAGTCGGCCAGCAGTCGACAAAGCTGATTGATCTCGCGTGTCATTAATGACGCTCCGATCCAGCTGTCTGTTTCGTATTCAACGTGCTCACCAATAGCTCGCGTGTTTGGGCAGATACCTTGGTGAAGCTTGACGAGATCCAGAAACTGCAGCAGATATCTCTCTTCCGTTCTCATCCGCTCTTGGACGTGAGGCGACCCAAACAGGTACTTGATATCAACATAGAAATGGTACATCCTTCGATTGGTGACGGATCCTGTATCAAAACCGAGAACAGCACTCGAGGACACTTCCCACGGATGCCCAACTTGTCTGGTGGTTAGGAACGTATAGAGAATGGCCAGGAGATTTGTTAAAAAGTTGCCGCGCTCAACCACTTCGGCCGTAATGGAAGGCGTTGTCAACATCTGCAGTGAGATGTTGATAATGGAGTGGTCTGGCTCGCGGTCCCCGATAAGGTACAATTGAGCAAGCGTGGTATAGAGCGCAGCGAATCGCAGCCCCAAGATGCGCTTGAATTCGGGTATGGTGACTACAGTCGAAATGTATAGGGACCGAAGATCTTGGCGAACCTTCTTCCACATCCTCAGATCGAACAGAATTAACCAGTCTAGACGAACCCTTTCAAAAACATCCTCAAAGCTGTGCGCTGGTGCAGGCTCCAAATAGGCTGGTGGCGCCTCAAGCCAGTATCGCCCTGGCCGCGGGGGCTCCGAGTTGTCTCCCTGCTTCTGACCGGGAGTTTTGGGGACTTCAAGATTGACCTTGGCGTAAACATTTGATGATATCAACGGTTCAGCAGTGTCAGAGTCTGAAGGCGTGAGCTCTCGGTCTCGCGTTGTACGTCTTGGTACCGGTGGCGGAGGCGGTGGAGGAGGCGGATATCCTGCCATTGTAGCCTCGTCATCATCAAGTACATCTCCAGGGCCATCATTGTTTCCAAATAGTGGCGGCAGATTAACTTCTGCACCAGCCCCGGCATCAATCATCATGACATCGCCATCGAGATCGTCGTCATCCTCATCGTCGTCATGATCATCGTCATCGCTGCCAGGTGTCTGATTCCCATCGTCATCTTCGTCCTCGGAGTTATCTAGCATGTCGATTAGGGCTGTGGCGGTCATTTGTCCTGCAGCGTTCATGCGAGCCAGGATTCGCGCGCGTCGCATGAAATAGCGATTTGACTCGTTTAACTCGTGTTCTTTTTCAATGAGCGCCTCGTCCTCGATCCCGGGAGGGTTGCTCTTGTGCGAAGCAGGACTGCCCTCTCTCCATGGCCTCAAAAGCTCTTCACAGACAATCTGCCGAAGGATACTGCCATCGGATCCCACAAGGCAGCCAGCAATGTCGTTCAACCAGCCAATCATGATACCACACATCTGCTCGCGGAAGGTGTCGCGTGATGAACGGATGGTGACGGTGACCTTGATTTGCTCCAGAATCTTGGCTACATTCAAGAGGTGGTCGATATCGCTGCTATACATGAGCAAGCTGCGTCCAATGCTGTCGGTCTCTAGGGCTCTCTTATAGCCTTCTGCCATGGTAGTTCTACAAGCCCTGGCGACTTGAGATTCGACTTCGTCAACAGTATGTTTTTCATCGTTCCAGAGTAGCACAGCCCATTCACCGGGTGACTCCACATCGCCGCCGCAATAAACAGAGTTGAGGCGCGACGATTTCTCATCCTGCTCGATGGATTCTCTCGTCTTGGTCTGTCGCAACTGCTCTGGCGCGCAAGAAATGACATCGCAGATAAAGTCCAAAACCCGGGCCACCGTCATTCGAATGTTGCCAACGAGATCGGCAGGCAGACCTGCTGCCTCCTTACCCTTGCCCTTGGACTGGTCGCCATGGAGTTCAGAGTGTATAGTACAGTATACGGGCCGTTTCCATGCTTCTGGATCACCGCAGTCGCAACACCCACTATTTCCCGGCGAGATTGTGATCTTGACCATGTGGCCTTCGTGGTCAGTTGCATCGAAGCATTTGCTGCAAAGGACGCAAGTCTCGTCGGCGCTGCAAGTGCGGCACCCGTAGGATGCCTCGCCAGCACGGAATATGTGACCGCAGGCTTTTCCCCGAGCCGCCTCTGTGTATTCTGCACCCTCAACAGCGCCCTGGGCTTCTCTCAGCTTGAGGGCGCTCTGCGGAGTGATCTTGCCATCGGGAAACAGCAGGCGCATGTACTCGGGTCTCCCGCCGGCCATGGACCAGAAAAGGTTGTAGAGGAGGTCTTTCGAGGCGCCATCGCCGTATCGGTATCCGTGCCGCCGCGGAAGCTCTATCAAATGCTGGCAGAGCTGCAGCTCTTGGGTCGACAAAGTCGGCTCCGTCATCATCAGGGCTTAGGATGGATCATCATAGACCTGTGCCGGAGGGGCCGAGTTTCGGCGATGTTATTGGGCCGATAAGTTGATATCGGTCAAAGTGAATTCTTCTCGGATCGGATTCGCGATCGAATACGATTGCAAAAGGTCTTGCAAATGTGAAAGAAAGACCTTTGCAAAGACAGAGCGTCGCGGTATCGGTAGTTGGGTGCTAGGTTTAGACGTTTGGGTCGACCAGCTGATGGTGGGGTTTTGATGATACAATGGCTGGCTAGCTATAACAGTCTGTTTGCCACAAACCAGAAAGCACGCAGTAGATTACAAAGCCGTTTCCACGTTGTTGGGGAAAGAAATCAAAATTACATGGAAAGGATCTACAAAAGTTGGGTATCTTCTTGGTCTGCTTTCGCTGTTGCTATCCGTTTCTTGTTAGGAAGGTCGAAGTTGCCGCAACAGAGGGGCAGTGACTGCAGTGTTTCGTGGAGAGTTGTTGGTCGTGGATACCAAGTTCTGGATGCAGCCGTGGTTTCTGAAGGAATCTTGGTCATATCCAGGAGTCATTTGCATGTTCACAAGCACTTGATCAATCAATTTCCAGGTGATGCAACCACAATAACCCGAGTTTGTAATCCCTCTTCCTATGTTCATCAAGTAACCGAGGCGACCATTAACATATCAGCATCGTGGCGCCCAGCATCAGCCGGAAGCTCTGCCAATATGAAAATGCAGATATTGATTGATGTTGAATTTTCACCAATTACGTAGAGTTCTTGCATCACCCTTCTTGCACCACCACCCGTGATGATATCTCATGGAAAAAGCGCATGCATAACAGAGCCACATCGATCGGAGTCGTAGTAAGGTCATTCGCGATTCGTTTCAATAAAATGTGTCTTGACCGTCTATGATAATGTACAGAAGTTCAGGCTCTGGTGTCCATTGTCGCAAGTCTTTCGTTACTCGGTTGTTGCCACCATCTATTCCTCGTCCTCGTCCTCGGCCTGGACGTATTTGCTTCGGATGTCCTTCCATTGGCGCTGCCAGATTCGTCAGTAAACAGAAACTTGGTAACAATCCTGGTAATAACGTACGCCACGGTTGGTGTTGTCCCACAGCTTGTTCATGCCCTGGTTGAAGAAGCTACCATTTGTCAGTAACTGTTGTTCCCTTGGCCATTCGTCCGAATGCACCCACAGCTCGAAAGCGAAACCGCCAGCAAAGACGGCACCCAACATCGTGTAGTTCCTTCGGAACAGAGCGCTAGATGATGACCGTTAATAGAGAGCACGCCGCGTTTCGGATCGCATGGACGAACTTGTAGATAGGAGAGCCGGCCTGCTGCGCGATTAGTATCATGGAAATCTACGAGGGATGCAAGCGTGTCGGATGCATACCATTGTGAAGAGTATAAGCAGTCGTTCGCGATGAGATGTGTGCGGACGAGGATTGGTGGGATTCGAGGTTGACGTCGCTCAATTGACTTCGTTTGTTGCGAACAAATCTTTCGACGCAGGAATGATGAGGCTCTCGAACTTCTTGCTCAGATTTGGGAATTGGTCGTTTCCGATTGGCTGGAGCTTTCCTGTAGCCGGACCCGCAGTACACGCTCACTATCCGCAGCACGCTCAACTCTAAGCCTGGCGCTGCTGGAGCAGAGCAGCTTTTCAAGCTTCTGGCTGCGTGCCGAAACTTTTGGGTCGCCTGTATTTCGAGGCAATTTCTTTTTGTGTTTTATGTCCTTTGCAATTGTTATATAACAAAGCCTGGGAATCAGTTCTGGTTTTGTATCTTTTGAGGTCACTTGATTCATAATCGTTACTTTTGCTGCTGGAGATCCCGGAACGCCGCAGTTCAGGTCGTACCCCGCCGTCCGCCTTACGATGCCTTCAGAGCCGTCCCGATCTGGCATCGTCACTGACGAGACCAGCGGCGAGCGGCAGATCCCAGAATCCGTCCGCGCTGATGGCACTACTCGAAAGGCGATTAAAATTCGACCTGGCTACCGTCCCCCAGAGGATGTCGAGATCTACAAAAACCGCACTGCCGAGGGTTTCAGAAATCGCGGCAAGGGCGGCGTCATTGGCGCAGAAGGACTAAAAGAACAGAAGGTCGATGCCTCCTCTGCTGCAAGCAATAAGAACGCCAAACGCCGTGAGGCTCGCAAGAAGGCCAAGGAGACGCAGGGCGAACCCTCCACATCTGAGCAGCCTAAGGAGGAGCCCAAGGCTGAAGAGCTCGACCCCGAAGCCGAGAAGGAGAAGAAGGCTCGCAACCTCAAGAAGAAATTGAAGCAAGCGAAGGAGTTGAAGAGCAAGAAGGATGAAGGACAATCGCTTCTTCCCGAACAGATCGCCAAGGTTATCAAAATCAACGAGCTCATTAGGGAATTAGAGGCGCTTGGTTTCGACGCCGAGGGTGAGCCCAAGGCTGGCAATGGTACCGCTCAGGCTCAAGATGGCAAAGTAGAAGGATGAACTGCTTCGCCACTCATTTATCCCATGCAATCTGGGGACTCGATGGTCGAATTGAGAGATTCGAGTTGCATTCCATGCCGTCAATAATCCAGGAACCAAACTACACTAACCGGTGACAATCGAGACGACAAACCTCTCGCAGGCGCACATGGCTTGCGCTCGATCTTTAAGATGAGAGACATTAAGCATATCGCTTCGTACAAGCTGGCCACCTACAAGTGTGTCGCACACTGCCCGGATTGCAACGTATGAGGGGTATGACGAGCGACGACTGCGGAGGTATGCTTTGGCAACACAATACTATTTCCTGAGGCACCGCCGCTTGCCAGTCAATGGCCCTTTCCCAGGGTAATGGCATATTATACCAGATAGGAAGGTCTATCAGTCACCCAACCTATACTCGATCAAAGCAGAAGCTCTGTCATTAGTCTAGAAGCTGCTTAAATGACAGAGACATCGGAGCCTCTGAAGTTGAATTCAGTGCAGTTGTTATTGCACAAATTACCCAGTCGCCTGCTGTGAAGAAGCGTGGTCCTTGACGGATTGACTCAGCCCAGCCGATCTGGCCGATGAGATGCAACAACTCGCCGTTGGCACTGGTCCTAACACTGATGTCGGTCTAGTTTTGCAACTGGGTTAAAAGAAAGAACACCAACCACGACAAACATTTCTGTACTCGTATCGGAAGTGTAACAGGTTGTCATGTTCATTAGTGGCATTATTCTAGTCTTGTCAGTGTGTTCTGGAGTTGAGGTTTCTGTGAATTCCCGCGCATAGTCCGCCCATGAAAGCGGTTGACTTGACTTTTCGTTTCCATCCCAATTATTGGACTCTCCTCGGTATACCCAGGAAACTGCCGGCCAACATGACATAGATCCTTATCCAACGCTTTGGACACTTACTGGGTTAGTAATGTGGTCGCGGATGCAGATGTCGTAGGGATTTTATATGAAGTATCATGTCGCCTTGGTTATAGCGAGGCTAGTTGTCTTTGTATGATGAAGGACTCGACCCCACTGGCCATATAGTGACGACCACCCCCCGCTTCTGAGGCTGCCGTTTTCGGACTGGGAAACAATACCCGATTTCACCAATTATACCTCAACTCTGCTCCGGGAGATCTGGTATTGCATCGGACGTCCGAGTCTTTTGCAACATAAATATACAATCCAAAGGCTACAACAAATCTGCCATATTCCCCATTACAAACTTACAATTCGTAACCATGACGGAAAACCTTCGCGGCATCGGTTCTCTCTACGTCGAATCCAAGATATCGCGATCTGATGTCTTGGACGAAGAGACTTACCTGAAGTGGTATGATGAGGAGCATATCCCAGAGATTCTAGCAACTGGGGGCATCAAATCTGCCAGGCGCTTCAAGAATGTAGACCCGGAGGCGGAGAAGCCGTACCTGGCCTTATACCCCCTGGCCGATCTCGCCTTTCTGGGTAGCGAGCAGTTCAAGAACATCAAGATCAAGAGTGATAACCTACCGGAAACGGGAATCGTGTATGATTTGGCCGACTTTGACGTTCGATACGACAACCTGATTCAGGTGTACGACCCTACAGAAAAAGGCAAAGGTAGGCTCCGACTACGCACAAATGATCCGAGTTGAAACAAGGAATGATTGTGAACATATACCAGGGCATACCAAATCCATTATTTCGGTTCAAATCGAACTCAAAGAAGGGGCCGATGCAGAGGATTTTGATAAATGGTATCGTGAAGAGGTATAGTTTTCTTCTTCTCATGCCACATCTGCTTGAATCATGACTGATTTCTCGCCTATAGCATCTGCTACTTCTTTCCAAAGCAACAGGCTACCTGCGGTCGACAAGGTTCAAGCTCGCATTTGCAAGAACCAATGCGCAGTCTCGGGCATTGAAGGGCTTGACGTCGGCGGCGGAAGAGGCTCCTCCGCAGCCCCCCGTCTGGTTGACTCTTCACGAGTTTGAGGTCGATTCCCCTGACATGCTGGAGATCAAGAGACTCACTGCCTCGCCATGGACGGATCGGATCTACGAAGGCAGGAAGCTCGGAATCTTCAAGATCTTTAAGCTTCTTGGCGAGTTCGGCGAGAAGGACTGGTTTCAAGACGTCGAAGTGTAATTAGTCCTGTTATAGAAACGACGCTATAACTGCTGAGACTGGCTTACAAACTGTCGCTGTTTGTTACATAATGAAACTCTGAGCCATATCTGTGCAAAATCATACCCGAAAATAACGTATGAGTTCCCTGCTTTTTTAATGGATCGAGAGAACATTGATAGGTCATTGAGGTCTAGTCGTAATCATCTATAACAGTCTACCAAGAAATGCCCAAACCTTGCCCAGTACGAAAATTGATTTGCCTTTAAACGGCGGTAGCTGCTGCTGCTGCTGCTGCCTTGGAGTTGGTTTCATCTGCCCTCTGGCAGCACTCCTCAATGACCTTCCAGAACAGCGCCATGTCCAGGCCGCGGGGAATGCGCACGCCAGGCGTTCCTGGCGGCAGCGGCGTGACCAGCGTGCGTCCCGTCTCCAGGTGCCCGTGCTGCAGCGCATCCTGTATCGACCCCTCGGTGACCACCTTCACGTCGAAACGCTCTGGACGCTTCTCCTCGCCCGTGGGGTCAAAGTCGTAAAAGGGGATCTCATGGGCGGTGCCGGTAAGGACTGCGGCCACGGCCAGTGGGTCGTGTAGTGGAGGGCCCTCTACGATACCAAAGGTATCTCTGCTCGTAGTGTTAGTGACCATACCAGTGCAGGCCATTTCGAGGTGTAGTAAGGGGGGAATCAACGAACCTATAAGTCGCAGCAAAGAAGTTCAGTAGCTCAACCAACATGGTTCTCAACTCCGTCTTGCCCTTTCCGGTCTTTTCTCCCTGGTAGTTTGGTCCGTACAAGATCTGCTCCTGCACCTCTTTCGTGGCCAGCACGAGGTGGGTCAGGTCGAGCGCAACGAGCGTGGTCTTGCCCTTGAGCACCTCATTGTCAAAGAGGCTGGCCGCCGCCTCGGGGTCAATGAGGACGTTGAACTCGGCCCACTTGGTGTAATTGCCAATGCGCTCGACGCCGTCGACCTTGCCCAGCGGCGCGGCCGTGAACCCGCCGCCGACGCTGCCGCCCATGATGCTGAGGCCCTTGATGTGGCCCGCGAGCTCTGGGTACTTGAGGAACAGAGCCCCGGCATTGGTCAGCCCGCCCGTCGCCACCAGCCACGCCGTGCCGGGTTCCGTGGCCCGGAGTGCTGCGGCCATGGCGTCCACGGCGCTCACCGACCGGTCTGCCTGCGTCGCTGGCTTGGGCAGAAGGTCCGTTCCGTCCAGGCCCGACTCGCCATGGATCTCCGTGGGCGCAAGGATCGACGGTCGCTCGAGAGCTTGTGCATATCCTGGGTAGACCGTCACCTCCTCGTGCTTGCCAATGGCCTTGAGCACCGAAAGTGCATTGTTGGTAGTCTTGTCCAACGAAGCATTGCCATGTACAGTGCTGATATTCAGTAGCCGGATTCCCGGGTGGTAAGCTGCCAGCAAGATGGCAAAGACATCCTGTGGAATTCTGGTCAGCGTTTGTGGTTGATGCTGACTATCAAGATAAAATGTGTCAATCCCGTGCCGGGTAATCGGGGAGGGGCTAATTGAGCACGGGGGCCATGTTACATCCGCAGCCGGGTGGAAGTATGTGACTTCCGCATCGCCGGAGTCTTGAGGTCTCTGATGAACCGTGCTGGATTTGCAATCCCCTCGGCGCTATTGGCGGCTCCGGAACTGAAGTGTTCATCTGTACTCACATCGTGACCTGGATCGCAGTCCAGCCAGACTGGCACTGGTGCTGACATGGCTAGTAATGAAGCGCTTGTGCTTATGGGCAAGGTCCGTTTTCAAGCAACTTCTTCGGCACGGCAATCAAGATTTGCTTTTTTTGACTAAACCACCACGGATGTAATGGCTGTAGTGAGCTTGTATCTGTCTTTCTACACAAAATGGTGTTTTGTTGCTAGACAGTTGAGCCACAGCCGGTCACCGTCGGTCAGTTTGGCATGTAATAACAGTGGAGGTGGACCCAGACCAATGACTATCGGAACATCGGAACTACGAATGTATTATACTAAATATGAGCTACCATAGTACAGTCGACCAAACAAGGTCGGCAAGCAAGCCTCACTTTTTTCTCTCTCAATCATGGAATTCAATATAGCAGTAATACTTGAGATCTATACTTGGGTTTCAGTAAAATAATCATTAACTGAAGGAGTATAGTGCATGGCGAGACTGACGGACATCATTTACATACTACTATGAATGATGCTCCTATTTTTCAGCTTTGCGCTGTTCAACGATTCGCATAACATCGTCTGCATTGTTAACATCGCCCTTGCGCTTTTTGCCGCCTCTTTTCCGTTTTGCCTTTCCTGAGCCACCTTCGCCGTCATCTTCATCGCCGTTGGCCCAATTTGATAGCTTCACGTCAGATTCATCAAAGTCGGCTTCATCTTCAAATCGACTAGTTCCAAAGCCCATGTCCATATCCTCAGCATCACGATCGACGCTCTGCAGCATTCGTTTGTGGCGTTCTGCCTTTGCTTTGGCTTCCTCGTCATCTTCCTCGGCCGGCCTGCGATTGAGTGACGCCGCCTTCTTGAGAGCAGCTTGGATAGCCGGGTCAGACATGGATGGTGCTTGGAGGGTTTGGGCTGAAGCCAATTCTGTTTTCGAATCTTTGAAATAGTTGCGCGGACCACTTGCAGGTGCGGGTTTAGGTGGCGGTGGCATATCCTTGTCGTTAGCCGTCTTGTCCTCTTCTGACGGCAACTTGACGGGCTTCTTGGAGCCTGGAGCCTCGTCATCGTCGGAGTCGTCCTCATCTAGGCCAGCGAGGGGATCATAATCATCCCCTACACCGTCAAATATGTCGTCGTTATCATCCTCCGACTCGATGGCTTTCTGTTTGTAAATATCCGGTACCTCCATTCCCAGCGGTTTTGCGTTCTTGTCCGGCACAAACGATTCTCTTGCTTTGGCCTCCTCCTCTGCATCTTGTGGTGTTTGGATTTTGCGTACTTTGCGTTTTTCGTTGCCATCTTCATCGACAATGATGAGAACTTCCCTGCCTTTGCTGTCTCTCTCAATGCGCGACCCTGGGGTCTTGTCGCCAATCTTTTTGAATTTTGAGCCAAGGGCAGACTGTTCCTGGGCTTTGGCAGCTTCCCGCGCCGCTTTCATTTCTGCCAAAATCATGGCCCTCGAGCGCTTTTGACCGGGCTTCAGGGCCGCTCCACTCGCAACCTGACCCTGCTTCTTGGATGACTCTCGCATAACAACCTCAACATTGCTTTCTTCCAGCTGATCCAGGACGTCGTCCACGTCCTCTGGCTCGTCGGCACCGGCGTCGCCATTTTCCGAAGTCTTATTGCCGTAAACATCCTCGCCTTTGCGTATCCTCTCCAGGAGTTTGAAGTCCAGACCTTTCACCAAATGTGTACTTTCAAGATCGCCGCCCGCTATTCGGACTCGGAGGCTGTCGTATGTCGCTTGGTCGATTTCCTCTTTCTTGAGAGCTTCTTCGAGCGCCTTGAGGCGCACAGCTCTGTCGTCCGCTTCCTCGTCATCGCGTTGTTTTGTTCGGTCTGTGTAACCTTGCGCGAGCTTGCTTCCCTTTGGTGCGGATGTTTTGAATTTTTGTTGTTGTGGACGTTGTGCTTGATTTCGCTCGGCGAGCTGTCGCTGGAAATCGGAATGACTGACACCTACAGACCTTCTGTGAAACCTATGAGTATGTGGAACTGTCTGAGTAGCTTGTCCAAAAACTTACGGCGTCATCGGTATGCTCGATCTCTGCCTAGAACCAAGCGCAACAGCGCGAGGTGCAGCTGGCGATGCGCCATTGCTGCTGGAAGACTCTTTGGGCGACTTCGCTGCAATCAGCTTGCGAAATTGGTCGTTGTTCATTGCAGGGAATATATACAAGGGACACTTGAGAGCAATCCCCGAGATCTGGTGCTTGGGTTGTGGATTGGCGAGATTTTGCAATCTTTCGGTATTCTGGCTTGAAGTGCCAAGGCCAGAGGATGAAAGCATTCACTAAATTGTACCTAAAAGTTGTACTAAAGCGACACCCCAGTCGCCGTTTACAGCGCCAATATGGTGCCTAATTGATTTACATTACAGAAGGTAGTCACGGGATGACGTGTAAAGAGACCTCACGTTGCCCCACCAAATCTGTTCCGAAGGCGCGTCCCACGCCTTAATGCCAATGTTATCAACTACTTGGGTTTCTTCGACAGCTAAATCCAACTTGTTTGACATAGACCTCAGTTGTGTTCTTTAATCCAGACTCCTCCACTGCTAGCGCTGGTGTCGCGTCGTGTTGCCCTGATCTGATGACTCCAGCATCCTCATTCCGGCAAGCGCCATGAGAGCGGCGGCGACACGATACGCAGAGCCTGTGGCGTACTCGAATCGCCCAACTTTAAACTGGTCTGTGTGATCTTGATTTTCAAGCAGCACGAAAATGGGCAGCCGGCTGGAGAAGAACTCCAAGGAGGTGCGGAAACGCATCGAGAACCACTCCTTCACCGATGAAGCTGGCGATGAGTATGAGCCGAGTGCCTTTGGAGGCTTTCCAGAGTACTTTCGCCGCAAGAAGATTAAACTTCAAAACCTCGACTCGGAGATACGAGCTGCTGCCAACAAGCCTCAGATCTTCAAAGGTATCGTGGCTCATGTGACTGGTTACACACAACCGCCACTACATGTCCTCCACAAAGAACTGGTAGAACATGGAGCGGGCTTCATCCAGTATCTAGATTCCAAAACCATGGCAACACACATCATAGCTTCTACTTTACCGCCAAAGAAGATGGTCGAGTTCAATAAATATAGAATCGTCAAACCCGCCTGGGTGACTGATTCTATCCAGGCAGGAAAGCTGCTGCCTTGGTCAGATTACAGAGTCATTGAAGAGACTCCTCGACAGAAAACCATCAAATTCACAGGAGGCATGATGTCTACACAATCAAATACGCAGCAATCGCCTCTTAGATATCGGGAGCAGACCGACAACAGCTTCTACACCAGTCAGTTGAAGGGCTTCGCCGAAGCTATTGATGGGAAGCCTACCAAAAGTCAATCGCCTGCCGCGACAACAGCCTTCGTTGGGGCCTGTGAAAGTAGTCCTCTCGTGGACCGAGAAACAAGACGTCTTTCATTTGACATGAACATGATCGAAGCACCTGCGGACATAGAAGCAATGGAGACTTCTCACCTCGAAACAGTGCAGAAGCAGGATCGTGATGATGCTCTCATGTCAAAACCATCTATACTGCAACCACCTGATAAGCCACTAGAAGAGATGACATCCGAAGAACACAACGCCCTGCTACTCCAAGACCCACGAATGCGGAAATCTTCGACAGCAAATCCAGATTTCATTCAACAGTACTACTCAGAAAGCCGTCTCCACCACCTGTCAACTTGGAAAGCCGATCTCAAGTCGAGGATGCAGAGGCTCGCAGCCGAAAGGGGAACACAAGAAAAACCGATTAGGAGAAAGCCAGGGTCCAGACGTTATATCATGCATGTCGACTTTGACAGCTTCTTCTGCGCTATCTCTCTCAAAAGTGCCCCGGAATTCGTTACCAAGCCCGCCGTTGTGGCTCATGGCAACGGAACTGGGTCCGAAATTGCAAGCTGCAATTATCCGGCACGGGAATTCGGCGTAAAGAATGGCATGTGGATGAAGCGGGCCAAGGAGTTGTGTCCCGACCTCAAAGTGTTGCCATATGACTTTCCGGCATATGAAGAAGCCAGCAAGCTATTTTATGAGGCAATATTAGATGTCGGCGGTGTCGTGCAGAGTGTCAGTATCGATGAGGCTCTGGTGGACGTGACCCAAGTCATTTTCAATGCCGTTGGCTCCAAAGGAGATGGCATCGATGAAGGCAGCATTTGGAGGGAGCAAGAGAAAGCTGACAGCATTGCCCGAGACCTTAGGCAAAAAATCAAGATCAAAACAGGCTGCGCTGTCTCTGTAGGAATTGGGGGGAATATCCTGCTTGCCAAGGTTGCGCTGCGAAAGGCCAAGCCGGCTGGGCAATTTCAATTGAAACCAGAAGCTGTGTTATCATTTCTGGCAGAACTCCAGGTTGACAAACTCCCCGGAGTGGCGTATAGCATCGCAGGTAAACTGGAAGAAATCGGAATCAAGTATGTCAAGGACATACGAGAAGTTTCCAAGGAACGACTCATTACTACGCTTGGCCCAAAGACGGGAGAAAAGCTATGGGAATACGCACGTGGGATCGATCGCACCGAGGTTGGCGACCAACCTATACGAAAATCTGTGTCAGCCGAGGTCAATTGGGGCATACGGTTCATCAACCAAGAAGAAGCGGAAGAATTTGTTTTGAATCTTTGCAAGGAATTGGAAAAGCGGCTTCTAAATGAACAAGTCAAAGGCAAACAGTTGACCATGAAGATCATGAGACGTTCGCTCGACGCACCACTGGATCCTCCAAAGCACCTTGGTCATGGAAAGTGCGATACATTCAACAAAAGCACATTATTTGGCGTTTCCACCAACGATCATAAGCTTATTGGAAAAGAGGCTATATCCATCCTGCGTTCCTACAGATTCAGCCCCGGCGATTTGCGCGGGCTTGGTGTTCAACTCACGAGACTGGAGCCTATCAAGATCTCGACGCCTGGCGGGCTCGAGAGCAGTCAGAAGAAACTGAGCTTTGGTGCTTTCAAAAGCCCAGCGCCAGTCAGGAAACCTGCGGAAGATCCCATTCAAGAGGTTGCTGGCCCGCTGAGGCCGAGTCCAACCCAGGGCCGCGCTGAAACGGAGGATCCCATTACGGACGGGCCTCTGACTCCACGAAAAGCAAAACCCAATACCTCACATCCGGCACTCGCTATTTCAAAGGCCAATGAGCATGACGCAAAAGCCAACACACCTCTCAACATTGGTGGAACGCAATTTGTCCTGCCAGCGAATGCCGACCCAGCGGTACTGGCTGAATTACCTCCGGATATACGGAACAAGTTGCTGGCGCAGGCGAAATCGAAGCCAAAGCCATCGGCAGCGGTCGAATCTCCACCTGCTCCTCGATCAAGAACGGAAAGCCCTGCATTAGTTGATGAAATACCGCCCGATATCGACCCGGAAGTTTTCAATGCGCTGCCGGATGACATGAAAGCCGAAGTACTAGCCTCTTACAAAAGGCCAAGACCTGCTCAACAACTCCTGCCACAGTCTCCGCGAAAGGATCGCATCATTAAGCCCATGAAGAAGACAACGCCAACAAAGAAGCGCGTTCCGGGGATTTTTGCTAGGGCTCGAGAACGGCATGCCGACGCACAGAACAAGGTTGTCCAGACCAGTCTCGCCTTCAACGCTGGCGAAGAAGCAGGTCTCAGTGATGTTGATGAGCTAGACCAAGATTTTCTAGCCGAGCTCCCAGAGTCGGTGCGGAAAGAAGTGATTGCCGACTTTCGGCGCAGAAAGGCACAGCGCTCTGGACTGGACCTGAAGATTTCGCACAAGCGCCAACGAGAGGCCGATAGCGATGAGGCGCTTCAGGGAGGGCAGACAAAGCTGCAGTTTAATGCGCGGCCAAGCAAGATCGCCTTTACCAATGCCGGATTGACCTCGCTGTCTGATATTCGGGATATGCTCAATGTTTGGCACAAGGAAACGGCAGCCGAGGGCCCCCATAGGCGAGATGTCGAGATGCTGGAAAAGTATCTGGCTAGAGTCGTCCTCGAGGAGAAGGATATGGACAAGGCAACGAAACTCGTCCAGTGGTTGGATTATCTGGTCGAAGAGAACGAGGCCGAGTCCCGCGGCAAGACAAAATGGCTCGCTGTGGTACAAGGCATCAAGGCCGAGGTACAGAATGCGGTGAAGCAGCGCGGCCTGGGCCCCTTGGATATATAGAACGATTATAATGCCCCGTTTTATGACATGACGAATATATTTGAGATACCATTCACATTCCAACTTCCGGTTTTACTGAGACCTGCCAAGAATAGGCTCTAATTCAAAGGGCTTAATCTCCAAAGAACGATTGAATGTAAAGTTATGACGGCTCATATTCAACTTGACTCATCTCAAGCAGTAGGATCGTTTTCAATAATTGCCCAATGTTGTGGAAGGTCTGTACACTGTATTGTACATACATGCATAGAAACATGGCCTTTCTATATATGTATCTCTTTGAGGAACAATTCGAAGCCTTTTCTCTGTTTTTCCCTTACACAGTTCAACCAACTCCGGCCAATGCACTTTATCTAATTCTGCTGCGACATGGACACCAAGAAACATCAAGTAAGCCCGAAAGGATGTTAAGGGGGTATTAAATAGTTTTTTTTTTCATCTTCTAAAGTTTGTTCTTTTATGCTGCCTTTGTCTCGGCATCAATCTTCAACGTCTCGATGCCGTGCGATGCGTCGGCGGGCGCATTCTTCTCGGCTGCCTTGGCGGCTCTGGCTGCCGCTGCCGCCTCGCGCATGGCCGGGTCGCCGCCCTTTTGCTTCTTCTCCTTCTTGGGGTTCACCGCCTTCTTCTCGGGCGGGTAGGCCAGCTCCGTGGTTCTCTGCCACTCCTCGGAGGCTTGGTATTCGGCCTGGATGGGCGCCAGGAGCTCGTTGAGCGCCTTGGTAAGGGCCGCCTTGAGCAGTTGGGGAGTCAACTAGAATAGCCCCGAATTAGCTTTTCTCTTGCTTCTCAAAACACGACGTATGATGTACTCCTCATGGGACTTACAATATCCTTTTCAAAGTCAGCCTTGAGGTCTGCGATATCCTCGTAGACCAACGGCTCCTTGCCGTCCCGTTCTCTCTCGACAATGAATTTGGCCTTGCCTCCCGACTTGAGCGCCTGGACGCGGAAAATGACGTGCTCCACGAAAGCAACGACACCATTGCCCTCGACGACACCGGTGGCGCAGTGGGCCTTCTTGAGCTTCTTGCCCACCACCTCGGGGGCGTCCAGGAGGTCAATCTTGGAGTCGGGCTCGCTCGAGCTCATCTTTTGCGCCTGACCCAGACCCGGAACCATGGTGTTCATCAGGTGGGCGCGGACCTTGTAGCCGATTCGCGGCAGGTTCTCGAGGGCAAACGTGAAGATCTTGCGCTGGTCGACACCGCCAATCTGGACGTCAACGTCAAGGTACTGCTCGTCCAGAGCCTGCATAAGGGGGTAGATGAGACCACCGAGCGCAGGGTCGTCGGTCTGCTTGACGACCTCGGCGCCAGCCTTTTGGGCGACGGATATCCTCGTAATACCTTCGAGCTTGAAGCGGTCCATGGTGTACTCCTGTGTCAGTTGGTAGGAGCTGCCCTTGACGAACTCGAGCTTGGAAATGTCGACACCGACGGCGCGCAGCAGGCTCTTGATGATGAACTCGTAGTACTTGCAGCGCTGCTCGACCAGCTCGAGCGGTGCCTTCATGTTGTCGAGGTAGGCATGAATGTCGGCGAGGAGGATCTTGACGTGGCAGCCGGCGGCCAGCAGCTCGGCAATCTTGACAATGGGAACAAAGTATCCGCAGTGAGGCTTTCCGGTGGTCGCGGTACCCCAGTAGACCTTGAGTGGTCTCTTCTCGTTCAGGACGACATTGTCGATGATCTCGGGGTTGAGCACCTCGGCCAGGTTGGCCTTGATCAGGGCGAGCGACTCCTCGGGGGTCATGATGAAATGGGCGTGTTGATGGCTGAGAAGTGACAATTCCACGTATACTCTCGATGCTTCTGCACAAGAAGACTATCCGCCGTTATAATTCAGGGGTCTCGAGAAAAAAAAAACAGAAAAAGAGTTGACCCGGCTCAAAGTCTGTCCAACCTCGAATCGCGTGTATTTTTTTTGAGTCATAGAGGGGTAAATTTCACACATGCATTGAGGCGTACCTGACGCGGGGCAGTATTCGAGCCCCCAGGCAAGCGGCAACGTAGCCCCCAATCAAGGGCCGGTCGCGCTAGGGGAGTACTACTTTGTATCCCTCTCTTCTTTCTTTCATTGCATGATTTTTTTTTTTGTAAAGCTCGGAATACTTCTCGGAAGTTCGGAATGTCAATGCTTACGGGATACTATAACTCTTGTCGATAAAAACCTAGGTATATCATTCATCTACATCCTTAATGAGTCTGATATATGGATTGTTTAATGCTGCCCAGATCATGATTGAATCGCTATCATAATGTAGTCCGAAACCCGGGGGACAAGAAACAAAAAGAGAAAACCCAATCTTGCGCCAAAAAATGCATCAATGCCTAGCCATATGAACTTTCCATCATGTCGGACTCTGTATGAACCCCGGATATCCCCGCCAAACTTCCTTACGGCCAACGACCTGTCGGCTTACAGTTAAACACAAACCCAAAGTATCGGCCTTTAGACGCGTGACCTCTTGTTTACAATAATAATCGAACCACCTTGCATGTGACTCTGAATCTGCTCAATCCTCCATCATTCGTAGAACCTCCAACTCTCTTTTCACGAGACTTTCAAAGTCATCATGGTCTATACCCGAGGCTCGCGCAAGCATGGACAAGTTCTTGATGCTCCGGGATATGTGTTGCCTCACACCAAAGTTCTCTGCCGCCTCCTCGAGTTTCGCTACCGAAGAATGCGAGTCGGCACTTGACGCCGGTCGAGGGTGAGCTAGATTTGGGTCGTCGCCACTTCTCGAGCCAACTGATGGCGACCTCGGTGGCTCGGCGATTGTCCACGCACCTTGGGTCTCGTTGAGCTCGGCCTCCTCATATCCACCGCCATAGTCTACATGGTCTGCTGGCCGCGTTGGTCTCGGCGCTGCCAAACCCAGGGGCGGAGCCAAATCTGCCATGCCGGCCTCCTCGTCAGGATCGTGGGGATCCATGGCCGGTTGCACAGAGTCGTACTGCGCATAATAGTCGTCCTCATCTGCACCCGCACCACGTGCAGAAGTCGAAGGAGGAGCCGGCGAGCGCTTTTCGGCAGGGGTTCTTGCCGGCGTCGCGTCATATCGAGCCCAGTAGTCATCATCGTCGTCATCCTCATCTTCGACAAGATCACCACCATTTGGAAAGCTATTCTTGGATGATGCTGATGCAGCGTTCTTTTTAGAGTGTCCATCTCGAAATTGACGATCGGCTTCTTCGATAGTCGACACACCTCCGAACGATGAAAACGGCGATGGGGTTTCCGGAGTAGAAATTTCGCCTACTCTCCACCCGTCGACTTCGCCAGTGCAGTATACGAGCCGAAACGAGAGACCCTTCTCCTCCAAAACCACGAGAGCCTGTAATGTCTCCTCGTCGAGTCTTCGATAGCGAATCTCTGCATCATAATCCCAATCGACCTCGACCTCGCCACTGACAGGGTGCGGCTCCAACCGATCACTCTGGGCAATCTCAATAAGCCCGGCAGCCTTTGCCGTATCGTAGCATAATAGTTTGATCCATGGATCTGAACTGGACGAAGACAAGAGCTGGACTCGCTGCTTCAGGATTGGTGAGAGGTAAGCCAAGACATTTTCTGCTGGCGATGTAGCGATTGCTGCAGGAGGCAGGGACTGCAAGACAGGACCAAGAGTCTCTCGCAAATCTGGCGCCTTGACGTTTGTGAATGACATGATGCGCTAAATGATTCGAGAGAACACTTTTTTGTCCAATTTCTTTCTGTTGTGGTTGTTGTGACTTTTAAGAAAGCCTGCACGTGCGCGCGTTCTTCCTGGCAGACAGAGGAGATGAACTATCACATGCAATATGACCGGGGCTGGCTCGATCACAGCCTCACTGAGTACGACCTGAGCTCTGTCGTGGAAGAACACGATAAGCGAAAAAGTCTCGACAGAGTCTGCTGTTCGTGTATGGTACACGGGAAAATGCAGGGGAGCTTGATAACGAGAATGCAAATGAGGAGAAATTTTTGTGTTAGCTCGGTAGATGAGAGGGATTGAAGAAGTCAAGTAGGAAGGTAGGTAGAGTTTGAATCAGAGGATGGATACGATGTCCCGTGGACTGACTGAGAGTGGTAAGGTATGTAGGTATCAGATGTGTCGTCCACCAAGGTACCGGCATCATTCTCCCCTACCACCGGGGCCCCTCACAGGGTAGGTTCTAGTGCAAGAAAGACCCCCAAGGCCCCTAGTGCAAATCTCCCCGTCTGCATGTAAACTAGGAGGAAAGGCTTAGCCGGCCCGCCCATTGCTGGCCCCCTCTCAAGACAACCCCAGACAGCCAATCCAGTGGCTGCTAAAAGGTCGCCTTCGGCCAGAAGGAAGTTCACTGCAGTGGAACCAGGCCGGCCGCACCGCCCAGGAGCGGAATGTCCTTCGCGGGTATGGCGATTCCGTTTCATGGCTGAGATTTGAAGACGGGAGATATTAGAGATCGGAATCAAGTTCATGTCCTCGATCTTTCCTTCAATGCTACGCTGCTATAGATAAGACATAGCCGAGCCCCAGAAGAGAGCCTCCAGTCAAGCTGGCTCGAGCCCCCCAACATCTCAATCAATTGCACTACTAATTAAATGTCCGCGGGATGCTGCCGTGAGGAGCAGCCATAGGATCGAGGGTAGGATGATTGCGGCACTACTAATTATACCGAACATGATAGTGGGTAGCGACTTTCAGTCTGTTTCTTTGCAGCATGGCCACTTTCGAACATTTGATTACTGTACCTCGTGCCACCTAAGTCATGCATACATACCTTACTTACTTATGTACCTCAGCATACTTGGCATGTGCCAGCAGCCAGCAGCCAGACACCATACGTCACTTGTCCTCAATGGAAAAGCGCTACTCTCAGCCATTTCTTCAATGGCAGCAACGATGCAAACATGCTAAGAGTGAGGTCTCGATTGATGATGTAGGTTATTTACAAGTGCTAGTTAGGTGTTACACCTGCACCGTACCTGGCTTGGAATCAACTCTGCTCAGGTCCGCGCAATAGTGGAAACACTATCCAATGTGAATTCCTTCAAGTCAGGGGCCAAACTTTACATGACTTTTTGACCAGCAATAGTAAATTGCCATCTCACGTGCATAGAGACATTCAAGCTCATTCTAAGGCAACTCCGGTTCCTGTTATCTACCTTGGACGCTATCAGTGCTAGGTTAGCTATCAGAGCTATCGCGGATCCGTCGAATCTTCGCGGCATTGCAGAAGTTAGAGAACTCCCCACGGCCGGACGGACCAGCCGCAAACGTTCCTTGTACTGCGTCAACATACCATCCACCCAAGAAAGCAAGCAAGCTTCAGACTAGAATCTGACACCCAGCGTTCCCTAGCCCAGGTCAGGGCATTTGCGGATGTATGTCGAAGAGCGGACAGCGCCTTCAGGATGAGGTATGTGCACTCGCACGTGTGATACCCTGCCAGATTCCCAGGAAACCATATCACACTCTTCCGCGAGACGTCGTGTGGTACCCCCAGAGCTGACCTAGCTTTAAATACAGGGCTCCCGACTTCAAGTCGTCACAGCGGGCGCCATTTCAGGTCTCGTCTCGCGCTTCGTGATCGCTCCCCTGGACGTGGTCAAGATTCGTCTGCAACTCCAAGCCCATTCCCTGTCGGACCCTTTATCACAAGCCGAGCTCACGAAAGGCGCGCCGATATATAAAGGCACTATTGCCACCGCTCGACACATACTACGACATGAGGGCATCACCGGTCTGTGGAAGGGCAATGTCCCCGCCGAACTCTTGTACGTGAGCTACGCCGCCGTACAATTCACAACCTATCGGACCATTAGCATGGCGCTGAACGAGCTGGCTGGAGAGAAGGGAATGAACAAGAGTGCAGAGAGCTTCGTTGCTGGAGCCGGAGCCGGAGCTGCTGCCACTGCGGTTACGTACCCGCTGGATCTGCTTCGGACGAGGTTTGCCGCTCAAGGGACCGAAAAGGTGTATTCTTCTCTGTTCAAGGCTATACGGGATATCAGACGTGACGAGGGAACCAAAGGCTTTTTCCGCGGAATCGGTCCCGGCCTTGCACAGATTATTCCATACATGGGAATGTTTTTCGCCATTTATGAATCACTTCGGATCCCCCTTTCGCAATTCAATTTACCGTTTGCTGGCGGAGATGCCTCTGCAGGCGTGATTGCTAGTGTTATTGCAAAGACGGGCATCTTTCCGCTAGATCTGGTCAGGAAGAGGATACAAGTACAGGGCCCAACGAGGGCAAAGTATGTTCACAAGAACATACCAGTCTACGACATGGGCGCGATCAAGGCCATCAGAATGATCTTGGCCCACGAAGGCGTTCGAGGGTTATACAAAGGATTAACCGTCAGTCTATTCAAGGCGGCACCCCTTAGTGCGGTAACTGTTTGGACATATGAACGGGTGTTGAACCTGCTGACGGGAAAGTCCCTCGATGGAGCCGAAAAAAGAGCTGTTTCATGAGGCGGACAATGAGTCTAGGTTTTGTATTAAAAGTTTGAATAGGAGGATCGGAATATGGCTGCATCAATATACCCCATCATAGAGTCACGGCACTGGCTTAGAAAGTAATGACAATCCAATTGTGATTTTACCATGAGAGAAGGCGAAACTGACTAGTCTGGGCCTATGCTACTGGTTGTCCAATATGGTGCTCCCGCAAAGTAGAATTTCCAGTAATATATATTCGCCCTTGAGTAGTGACTAGCGAACGTTGAGTACAGACTATTAGTGTTCTCTGCATACATCTGGTAATATCACTTGCCAATAATATGTAGCACATTCATCCCCTCCCCAAAGTAGGGAGTCATGAGCTCAAAATGTAACAAGATCGGGGAACGCCACGAAACTCATGGCATGTCTATCTTGACTCCTTCTAAATTGGACTCGAGCTCACGGTGGTCACGATAATCTAACGCAGGAAAGCACGTGCTTCGAACTAGAACGATAGACTGTGAACATAGAAGATAAGCTCTATTCGCTATGATACAAGGCTTGTATGGCCTTTACTCTCTATCAACACATTTCCGCCTTGGACTCCTGTTTTATTTGCCCTTCTTAACCCAGTCCTCGACTGCGTCTCGCACACCAGTGACCTTTTCGTCTACATATTGTCTGCTAACCTGAGAGTGCACCTTGGCCATCTCCAAGCTCTTGAAGATGTTCTCACGCGTCCGGATGTGGGCCTCGGCAATGACGGGGAACTTTTGCTCGTACTTCCAGAGCAGGCCGCTGACATTGTTCATGGTGACGGGGAGAACGAGCCAGCCGGCGCCGACTCCCAAGGCGAGGGGGGCCGCGGCGCGGAGCAGGATGTTGCGGTTGCGGCTGACGATGCTTCCCGCCATGCCGGCGACCAGGACGTAGACGAGGCCCGGCATCAGCTGCTCGCCGCTCTCGCGCGGCGGCGCCAGCGAGGCCACCGTCTGCGTGAAGGACTTCTCCAGGTGGAAGGCCTGGTCCATGCCCCGGTTCACGGCGTCCTCGGCCCGCGTGGCGTGCTCGTACAGGAACAGCCGGGCGCGGCCAATCTGCACGGCCAGGCGGTCTGTGGGCGTAGGTCCGCGCGCCGGCGAGGATGACGACGGCAGCGGCTGTGTCTCTGCTGATGGCGACTCTGGTGACGAGGCCCGCGGGATGGTGTCTGAAAAGGGCGATGGCGTTGGGCCGGCGGCCTTGGGGGATAGGGATCTCGAAGTCGTCGTAGATGGGCTTCTTGGACTGCAGTAATTTCAAACAAGGAGCCGTAGGTTAGTGACCAGATTGATCAGTGGGATCTCGTTTGTCGGCAGGGACTCGTACCAGATCTTCCGGGGCCTCAGCAAAGGCGACCGAGGGAATTAGAGCTCCTCCAGCGAGAGTTGCGGCCATGAAAGGCGCGGCGACACGCTATAAAAAAAGGTCTCGTTAGCCAAAAGGTCCCAAAAATCAATTGATGAGATCATATATAGAACTGACCCGTCCCAACAGCACTCTCGCAGCCATTGTTGTGCTCAATTGCTGGATGGGAAAAATCACAATTGGTTGTTGGTCGTCGATTTCTCTCAAAGTCGGACGTCAGAGCCAGCACTTGGAACTCACTTGGCTGGCTTAAAGCTTGTGATGTACTACCACCTTTTTGCGGCTAATCCCGGACTTCGGGAATTTTTAACTGGGGCAGACACCTCAAGCTCGCCAGCGATAAGTCAATCAGTCCAATTAATACCTACCTTAGCCTTGCGTCACGCCTCAAACTTTTTGGAGCAAACAAGACTTATTCTTTTCTCCTTCTTTGGCGGTTGCTCGTCGTCGCGCACTCTTCCGATACCCGTGTCTAATGTTCTTATGATCTTGTCTTTGTATTGATTATTCCAGCTATGTGAGCTGTGGCGCCCAGTATAACATGATCAGAACCGCCAGATCGGGTCTATGGACCTGCACGCGATGCCTTCGCCAGACGCCGCGAAAGCCCCTAAGCCCGTCGCATCGGCGCTGGCTTACAACAGCTTCGAACACAGCACCCCAGCCCAAATTCGATGCCACGAGTATACCCACCGACCACAGCGATCCGGGCACAAAATATGACGATACCCTTCTCCGGAAGCTGTTCGACTCTCCGCAGACCTTTAGGGACTTTGCGCCGCCGTCGAGCCGAGCGATCAACGGAAACGTGGGGCTGTTCAGGAACAAATATCTAACGTCGCCAGCGGGCTTCCTAGCGTTTGCCCAAGACAATCTGGAAAAAGCACATAAGCTCGTCCACACGGTGCTCAAGGCTTCGTCCGTGGAAGAGTACAAGGCCATAGTTCGGGACTTGGATAGGCTCAGCGATCTGCTTTGTAGAGTCTTGGATGTGTCCGATTTTGTCAGGGTAACTCATCCCGACCCCAAAATACAGGCCGCAGCTTCGCAGGCATGGGCGCTCGTATATCAGTATATGAACGAGCTCAACACGACAACGGGACTATGCGATCAGCTGGGTACGGCCTTGGCAATGCCAGAAGTGCGCTCGAGCTGGTCCGAGGAAGAGGAGACGGTAGCGATCCTACTGAGGCAAGACTTTCTCAAGTCGGCCATTCATCTCCCAAAAGAATCCCGGGATAGATTTGTGTCTCTTTCTCAGGATATCAGCGAACTGGGCTCCGCCTTTGTTGATCGCATGTCTCCTGAAACACATCAAATATCCTTGCCCAGCAGCAAATTCCAGGGAATGGATCCGAGGCTGGCGCGGAAATACTCAAGTTTTGGAAGAGTCCATCTGCCCACCATGTCGCCGGAAGCGACTGTTGCATTGAGGAGCGTCATGGATGAAGACACGAGGAAGAGAATATATCACGCCACACGAACAGCTTCGACGCAGTCCATTGAATGTCTAGAGACATTGTTGAGATTACGTGCTGAGCTAGCTGAGCTATCTGGATTCCAGAGTTATGGTCAAATGGCTCTGAGGGACAGAATGATGGCCAAGTCGCCAGAGTCTGTGCACCAGTTCCTTCAGGCTCTGTCGAAACACAATGCGCGTTTTGTGGAAGAAGAGGTTGCAGCTCTTTTGAAAGCGAAGCAAGAAAATCCGCACACGTCTAGTCCTGGGGACCTGCAACCATGGGACAAGGATTATTACATGGAAACGATTCGCAAGACTATAAGGTCGCGCAAACGAGAGAGCGATATCTTGTCTTCCTTCTTCTCACTAGGCACTGTGATGCAAGGCTTGTCGAGACTATTCTCTCGACTCTACGGCATCAGACTGGTTCCCCGCGATGTTCTGCCTGGAGAGACTTGGCACCCAGATGTAAGGCGGTTAGATGTGGTGTCGGATACTGATGGCCATGTTGCCGTATTATATGTCGACTTGTTCTACCGCAGCGACAAGTCGCCTAATCCGGCGCACTTCACTGTTCGCTGCTCGAGAGAAATTTCCAACCAAGAGCTACAAGAGGCAGCACACGCAACCGGCGCCACGACTATGGAAGAGGCTATCGATGCAGCCAATGATGGCATGCACGTCTCGCAACAGTCTGGCACCATCAAGCAGTTACCAACAATTGCTCTGGTCTGCGATTTCCATCATGAAAGAGACGCAAAGAACTCGCCGGCTCTTTTGGATTACTATCAGATGGAGACTCTATTCCACGAGATGGGCCACGCGATCCACTCGGTGCTGGCGAGAACTTCAATGCAGAATGTGGCGGGCACCAGATGTGCGACGGATTTCGCCGAGCTGCCGTCGACGCTAATGGAGCACTTTTGCGCCGATCCTACAGTTCTATCCCTCTTTGCTAGACATTATAAAACAGACCAAAAGCTCCCCTATGGACTTGTTGCAGATAAACTGGGCATTTGGAAGCGGTTCGAGGCGTCGGAGCGAGAGACTCAGATTGTTTTAGCAATGCTGGACCAAGAGTTGCACTCGTCAAAACCATCACAACCGGGCTTTGACTCCACGGCCATCTACCACCAACTCCAGCATGATCATGGGAGATTACCACCAGATGCGCCCGGCACAAGGTGGCAGGGCTTTTTCGGTCATCTCTTCGGGTACGGCAGCACATATTACAGCTACCTATTCGACCAGACATTGTCGGAACGCGTCTGGCAGGTTGTCTTTTCCGGCGGCCAGAATGGCGGCGCTCTTGATCGCGCCAATGGCGAGAGGCTCAAGGAGAATCTCCTGAAATGGGGCGGCAGTCGTGATCCGTGGAGATGCCTTTCTGATGCCTTGCAAGATGAGCGACTTGCCAATGGCGATGAAAAGGCAATGGCCCTGGTAGGCAGTTGGGGCGCCAGAGATGGGCGCCACACGTGAATTTCCCAAGTATTTGGAGAGCCGATGCAGGCGTGTATAAACAAAACCTTGTCATGATTACGAGTCGAGATACCATTGTATAGAAAGCATAGAACCTTGCCCAAGGATTATAGATAAAAGCTCCCCCAAAAGAAACCATCAATACTCTTTACCCAAAGCATACTACGCAATACCGAGTGTGAAAGTCTGACAACACAACGCCTATCCCGGTTTGCTGATTCAATAATCAGTCTCACCTCCCATTGTCAGAAGCTTCTGTTGTAGTTCCACCAGGTGCACTCTACCACCAAACGTTCGGCCATATGTTGCTTTGGATACACTCCAAGCGGCAGAGTCAGCCACACAAAGAATCTTTAAATTACAGGCAGCTTTTTGAATCAGCGACCCCAGCAGATCCATCAAATCGTACTGCTCGTCCTTGGGACACCTGTCGATACGATCGAGGACGATGCGGACAGGCTGATGCGCTGGGTATAGCGCAAGGACGGCGAGAGCCACCCGCTGCAGTATGGCCGTCGGTTCATCATCTTTGTCGCCCTCGCTGCTCGGGGCCCTGCGACGCTCTGACGTTTGCTTGTCTAGATGACAGGCCGCGTACATTTTTATTTCGTGCTGGAGCTTTGAGCGATTCTCGGACGGTCCCAGGTCGCAGAGACGGTGATTTAGCAAGTGGAATAGAATTCTGGGAAGCACGGAATGAATGCCAGATGAATCCTCGGGCAACATGCAGTAACCAAAGGGATCACCGGGATCAGTCTTTTGCAACTGCATCACTTGATCCACCGCAAAGGGTGAAATCCAGCTACTGCTCTTGTGATAGCCGATTTCCGGACTGTTTTGCCCCTGCAGGAACAAGACGCTGGACGTGTCGTCTGTGGACCACGACACGAAAGCGCGGGTTTCTTGCAGCTCTTTGATTCGGTGGGCGGACATTTGTTGGAAGAAGTGGCCTTCTTCTCTGCTCTCGTTGAGCAACCCCTTGTGATACTTGTCGAGCTCTTGGCGTTGAAGCTGAAAGTCAAAGGTTTGAATTCCTAAATCTGCTTTGAGGCTGAGTAAGACTTCTGTGTGCTTCTCCTTTTGGACTCCTGTAGACAAATCAGTAAGTTTGGAGAGTTTTGTCAGTTGTCCTTACGTACTATTCGCCGAGTCTCGCAGCCCTGGGTTTTGTTAGTAGAGTTTGGGTGTAGGGATAGCTCGCCGGCTTACCTCTAATCTCAGTCTTCAGATCCAGGGTTTCAGTCTTGAGGGATTTGATATGCTTATCCAGATCATACACTCTCTCGTTGAGTAGCTCCTCACATTTGAGTCGAACCTGCATCACGGCTTCATTTGCTAGGTTCATCTGGTCCATGAACTTGGTGGGATCAAAGAGCGCAATAGCCCATCGATCTGATTGTATCAGTAAATTTCCCAACTCACGTTTGCTCAATAGAGCTTACATGAACCTGATCGCAAGCAGTACTTTGTGATGGACATTGAAAGTTCAATGAAACGAATATAGGACAGGGCAATCTTCTTTTTGAGATCAGAGTTGTGCTGATAGATTTTTTCATACATCTGAAAGCCGGGAAGTCTGTCTCTAATGCCTGTGATGGCAGAGCAAACGGTGCTGTCCAGCTCGGTTTTCGTTACAGCTATCTATGCATGCCAGATTAGCAACTGAGCAATTTGATCAATCAAACGCGAATGCTCATCGATACATACCGCGAATAGTCCTGTCAGCGTTCCAATAGCAGCTCCACTGTATGGTGCTCCAAGGGAACTGACAATGTCAAGTAGTGGCTTGATGTTCATCATGAGGTCATGAATTTCGATCGCATAGCTTTGACACGTCTTGGTCCATTTGCGCCACCCTTTTTCATGTCTTAGGGAAAAGCTTGACTGAGCACCTTCGCTGACTTCCGACCAATAGGCAGCAAACTCGCCATAGTTGCGACAATGTAGAGCTTGTCTTTCCTCCAGTGCAAGTTGCCTTCTTTCCAGCCAGGCATGAAAGCACTTCTGCTTCTCTTCGATCTCAACCAGTTGGATGCTGTAAAACCTCTGAAGTTAGCTAATGCTCATATACATGATCGTATATCAAGGCACTTACAACTCCCGTGAATCAAGATCTGTTTTCTGCAGACCTACCTCCTTTGGCCACGAATCTAGGAGATTATCCATTTTGATGACTACCGATGGTACAATCCAGGGAGCCGAAATAGACTAAACGCACACAAGGGTCGGGGTAGATATGGCCACCAAATCTATAACGGACAAGCGAAGCACAAATTACCTCTTCACGAGGCTGTGCTTGGTGGCGCGCCTGCCTGCATCCCCGCGGGAGTACTGGACTTTGACCAGTGGCGATGCCATCTCCTTGGTTACCTATATACACCTCTGTTGTGAGACGCGTTTTGTATGAGGGCATGTAATACCGCATATTGCCTTTGAATTCCTCCCTGCATTACATTAGCTTGATACTAATCGTTGTGCCCATTGTAATATATGTATTGGCCAAAGACTCTGCCACCACGCCATTGTAGTCACACGGCATTAATTCGATCAGGCATAACTTGCGGCTTTATACATGACCGTAGGCGCCCTTGTGCAATGCAAACAAATTCTTAGATAGGTGGCCTTCCTAGCAGTGCACCTTCGTCACTTACACCTTGTGGTAACTTCCTGTAAAGCCATAAAATCAGAGCAGATTAACACCGCCCTCGAAACTTTCTCATCTACTTCATTGCTTGTCACTTCTACATTCAGGTCTCAGAACTGCTCTATATCGAGGCTGCGCACACAGTGTCAACGTCCAAGTCGGAATATAGCTGCGCTACATATGGATGTGTTACAATGCATGCATTGCCCAGAAGAATGCAGAGCTCTCAATGGGGGCCTCGGCCGCCGATCCCACCAAGACCATTCGCCAGTAAGCAGACTAATGAGTACGGGTGTTTATCAGCAGAGACTAAATCGATTTGGTAGACGCTCCCCCTATCCAACGTCGAGATCAGAGAATTGAACAAGGTGATCGGCCGATGTACAGTGATATGCAGCCATTGTACAGTGAGGGGACGGAGGACGAGGAAGAGGGCTGTTCAGATTGTGCAGATGAAAATGCCAGATACCAAGTGGTCATCCAGACAAGGGATATCCGAACTGGAACCATAAGGGAAAGAAACTTCAACTACAAGAAACATCTTGAGAAGAGAAACGTCGACAAACAGCGAGCAGGGGTGACTCCGAAATCATTTATCCTGTGCAAACTCCCCCCAGGAAACGGAGAAGTTTCTTCTTCGGAGCTGACAATCATGTCACCCGAATTGGGGAGCTTGCTTCGGACAGTTGTCAAATCATACACTCTGCATCCATTATCCGAAGGGACGTTGAAACTGATATCTCCATTCTATCAGATCATACACCATTGGGATGCGCTCGAATCAGAGACGCAGAAAGAAGGGGGCACTGAAGAGGACCAAACCGCACGATCAGATCTCCGGGACCTTCTGTCGCAACTCAGCGAATGGTCTGGAGACGCCAACCTCGATCGATATATGCAGGCCCGAAGAGACCTAGTCTTCGCCGATAGTATCACATTTGAGGCATTGTGGACAATCTTTCCTCCCGGGACCTTGGTATATTCAAAAACAATTCTGGATCAGGACCAAGTGCTTCTGGTGCTGGATAGCCGACCTCCATCGTACGGGACGCCTGGCTCAAATCATTGGCTACTGAGATGTCTTATATATGATTGGGATGGGATTTCCTTTGATCGTTACTTGATCACCTTCTCAATCGATAGGTTCGATGAAACGAAACCCATATCAGCACTGCCGATATATCCTTGGAAATATGTCCCAAACAAGGAGGAAATGAAGGGAAAGCTAATAGAGAGAGGTAAAAAGTTTCGAAGAATATGTTATGATTCATTCGGCAGTGGTATGTTCAGATATCAAGGCCAGGCGATGATTGACAGAAAAGGATTCGGATTCGTCACAGAAAGGGCAAGTAAATCATTTGGCATGGTTAGGACGAATCGTTAACTTTAACAGGACGATGATGGGGGCACTGCTTATCCAGGCTCTACGTTTCCGACGATGCAACCTCAAATGCGAGGACCCTTTTTGAAGAATATTGGTTATCATGTGAGTCGCGCGGCGGATGTTGGGCTGCTGATTTTGAAAAGAAACAAAAGAGGAAGAAAACAGAATCAGCAGAAGTGAATGAAGAATCAAAGAAGCTGATTGGCGCCTAGGGTTCAATTGAGCTGGTGATGGTAGATTTCGCCTCTCACTACAAGTATGCTCAAGTTGGGCAATGTGTGGGCACGGCTGCACTCAATGATGACACGTCAGAGTGCCGCTGCAAATTATGCTTGCGCAATGATAACCTCCAGAAAGCTCTCTGAACCAGATATGATCGTATCCCTGGTGCACCAGAATACGACTGGGAAGACGAGCAGTTCATGCTATGCTCTGCCCGCGTCATGGGGTATATACTCCAGGAGAAGATGTGGGCACAGTTTCTTGTTGATGGCATCGAGGACATTGACGTGGATGGCTCACACACCGCGTTCAACGACAGATTGGTGCTGCCTGAAGACCCCGTATTGGACCGGAAGGCTGTCCTCATGGGGCTTGTCAAGAGCCACTACGCAGCATATAGTGACAATCTCTATCAGCTGGAGGATATTGTGCCCGGTAAGGGCAAAGGTTTGATCATACTTCTATATGGTATGTCTCCATATTGACTGCGGAAGGGAGAGCTCTACTGATACGTACAGGCCCTCCTGGTGTTGGTAAAACATCCACAGGTAACGTCCATCCCTCAGCTCTCCAATACCCATTCTAACGCCTAAAAAGCTGAGACTATTGCGATCGCGACTCGCAAACCGTTGCTCTCCATTGGCGTTGCCGACGTTGGTACGTCGGCGAGATATGTGGAGCCCAACCTCGAGAGGATTTTTGATCTTGCGCAGACATGGAAAGCGATCTTACTGATGTAAGTTATAACGAGCTTTCCTGGTGCAAATCAACAAGATAAAAAACCCTGATTGTGTCGCTGATTTTTATGTTTGCAGTGATGAAGCCGATGTCTTCCTACAAAGCAGAGGTTCTGGACAGGTTGGAGCAACTACAGAACGAAATGCACTGGTGTCAGGTAGATACTGTTTAAGACTTCCACACCTAAGGAGTTGACTCTCATTCTTACTCCAGTGTTTCTACGAGTCCTCGAGTATTACCGAGGTATCATGATCCTCACCACGAACCAGATTGCCCAATTCGATGTTGCTGTCCAATCTCGGATCAACATTGCATTCAAATACGAGTCACTCACGCCAAAACAAACTGCTGACATCTTCAAAATGTTTTTGAAGCAGTACAAGAAGAATGACATGGTGAACATGGAGGAATGGAACGATATCAACAATTGGTGCGAGAAGAAATTACCGAAAAAGGGGTTCGATGGGCGCCAGATTCGCAACGTCATTACATCTGCCGTCGGTCTTGCAGCCTCAAAGGACGAGAAACTTGGAGTTGCGTATCTCGAAGATGTCGTTGAGATTGTTTCTGACTTCAAGAATGAACTCAGTAAGCAAATGGATCGCTACACACGTAAGTAGTCACTTGATTACATGAGGGACGACGCCGTTGCTAATTCCGGTTCAGAGGCTCAAGCATTCATTGAGCAGAGACAGTAATAATGTAACGTAGTGCATTGTTATTACATGAAGTCTCATTGGATTCAAAGGTATGAGTATGATACTTGGCTCAAGTGCTCGTACTGAAGGGGTGCAATACGCTTTTAAGTGATTGCGGGTCCCATTTTCCTTCTCTGTGAAGGCGTTATGACTAGGTAGCCAAAGGCCGGTGACATTAATATATTCTTGTCTTTATTTTGCTGTCGTATATCAAGAATTCTGTACTGGGCACATGCCCGGGGACTGTCTGTTACAAAACCCATCATTTATCCAGGCACAAGTCCAGCTGTATAGTCTTTTGTGACCATAAAACAGCAAAAAAGGCACCCTGGGGAAAGAAGAAATAATTTCTTGGGCCTACGAAGGAATCGAACCCTCACGCGCACGCATTATTCAAAGTTGAAATGCCGGCGGCTACCAACTAAGCCATTGAATGTAAGCAACACCTGCTACTTTGTGGTTGTACATGAATCATATCATGCGAGTCATGCATATACGCCGGTGTCTGTGTCGAGGTAACCTACCATGGAGTCTGGTTGGCTATATTTTTTTTATACCTTGAAGTAACGGAGACATCGAGTTGGTAGATCTGGAGGGCTCAAGATTCCAAAAAGGATAGCAATAACTGCCGAATTAAAAAAAAAATTATTCTAAAAGGGAAAATGGTAGAGAATAAAAAGCAACAAAAAGTAAAAGTATATGGGCCTGAAGAGGAATCGAACCCCTACGCGCAAGCAATATTCAATTGGTTCGAGATCGCCGGCGGCTACCAACCAAGCCAATGTGATCAGTTGATCTGAACTTTAGATGTTGCGCCTGATATACAAGATCAAAGCATAATCTTTGTTCTGATATTCTCTGCCTTGCAACTTCCGTCGCATGAGCCAATATCAGGCAAACAAAATAGTGCGACAGCTACAACTTGCCGATTTAACACTATTGTTAGAGTTATTGAGCGGGGTTTTTACCGGGTGACTCACTGCCGATAATCACCTTGGAAGAGGCTCATTGCACAACCCAGAAACTCTAAAGTGGAGTATAAGTGGAATGCCAGTGAGCATTATAATACTGTAGATTCCCCGCTGTCTCTAATCTTGAACCCAGATAAGTATATATTCAAGATTGCCAGCCACGAAATTTCTCTGCAGTCTGCAGAGTTTCTTGACCCTTCTTTTATCATGATTGATTTTCTCGGTAGCAGCGTTCCGCCCGAGTTTCGCCGTTGGCCGAAACAGCAGCTCGCTAAACCTCTTTCCCGTCCTACAAGGGTGTACATGCGCTACGGGAGACACGGGCGCTGCAGGCCCTTCTGCGCCGTTCTATTGATTACTGCAGATGCAGCTGTAAAAAAAGTCCAGGCTGGAGGGCCAGAAGCCAAGCATTGATTGACATGCCAGCGGCGACTAATGTAGGTGCTGCATTTGGGTATCTTGTGCAGTCAAGACTTTTTCAGCTGGCTAGGTACCACCCATACCCCCCCTTGCTGAAATCGAGACCGTTATCATTTCATCCCCATATAAATAGGTTTTGGGGGTCTAGATCGCAGGGCGAGAAAGGAAGAAAAAGTCTTGCCATGTCAGGGAGGTTGTAATATTGTTTGCTGACAGACCAATCTCGAGCTCTCTCGCCAGCCCGCAATCCCAAGGGAGGAGCTGTGCGGTGCTATTCCGGGCCTGTAGTTCTCGGCTCAAACAGATGGGAAGAAAATGAAACTAATAAAGAGGCTGGCACTGCGCAAATAAAAATGCCTTTTTGATGTTGCGATCCATTCCCATCTACATAATAAGCGACAGCCTCGAGACACAACCACATAAGAAGAGTCAAGTTTGAAGTGAGTGCAGAGTGCCTAGCTGCCAGAATTTGTGTGAAAATTCAGCATAGACGCCAACATCACATTGGAAAGAATTCAGCTATCACTTTGGAAACTTGAGCCGTCTCCAAACATTTCATCTACAAAATCATGGTTCGCTTGGGATTAAAAGGCAGCCGGCTGCCAAGTCTCGTACTTGCCTGCCTTTTGGCAGTCTTGGCCCACGCCCAAGGAACCAACGAGACATCCGAGCTTCAGATTTACAACTCGTCGACGACGTACCACTACGTGGGATGCTGGAATGAGACGACGGGCATTGCACAGTCGACGGGGGCGCGCGCCCTGCCGGATATCTCTCTGGCGCAGCCAGACACCATGACGGTCGAGATATGTCTCGACTTTTGTGCCAACAACCAAAGCACGCCCTACAACTACGCTGGGCTCGAGTATAGCCGGGAATGCTGGTGTGCCAATAGTACGTTGGGATGGTTTTGTTTCATTTCTTTTCTTCTTCGCAACGATAATAAATGGCATGCTGATTGAGAAACTTGTACAGAACTGAGCAGACTGAGTGTCCAATTGGCTGATGCTGAATGCAATACTCCTTGCGATGGCAACCAGACGGACGCCTGCGGAGGAGCGCTGAAGCTGAGCCTGTACAACATCACAACAGCCGATACCAAGAGTGGATCCCCCGCCATCAGGATGGAGACGGCAAACATGGCATTTCTGGCATTGGCATTGACGGTTACTGCAGCACTGTTTTAAACAATCTGTCAATAGTGCATGAGAAATCACAAGAGTGCACCTGGGTACGCTATAGTAGACTGATCAACACCTCGGTAACCAATTACATGTACGGAGCTCCCGGACTTTAGTCGGTGTCACCCAAATATGCCTGCACCTCGCCAATATTCAAGACGTCGGGCAATATAGATCAATACATCACCCAAATGATAATCAAATTAGACTAGTGCAAGTTTCAATAGGAAGACATCATGTTGATCAACACTGATCAAGGGAAAAAAGTAAAAACACGATGTATCGTACACAGAGATTCCCATGTTTCCTCAATGCACCCATCAACTAATCGAAGTCGTGCATTGACAAACTGAGCATGTGTTGTAATTCTCGCATGCCGGCTTGATCAAGCCACAGGCGGCGAAACACTGCTGACTGATTCTGTTTAACAGAAAGCGCCGGAGTGTCGACTCCTCGACAGAACGCTGAAAGTGTCGTTAGCAATCAAGTCATGTTCTATAGACAGATTATAATGACGGAAGCAATGAACGCCAGGGCAGTACCTACTTCCACTTCTAATACCATTTGACGATGAAGTTCTTCGAGGCGCCAAACTTGACCAAAGTCAAGCATCGTTTCTGCCGCTTTGAAGATCTTGCTTGCGCAGCGATCCCACTGTTGTGCATCCCTGAGGAGTGGATCGGTTATATTTATCTTCATCTCCTCGGTTGTCCGCAGTATACTGTATGCCGTGGCGGTATGATTGCCGGAGGAGAACACACGACATTGTCGTTCTTGGTTTCCCAAGTATATGAGAAGTACTCCCTGATCTGTGATATCTGTTTTCCATAATTGTAAGTGCTCCGCTCTTGTGATCTAGCTTATTAGACGAATATTGGGAAGGTAGGCTCACATATCATGAACAGATAAACTCGGACGAAGATGACATTGCTTCGGAGAGTCATAAGCTGGTGCTTGACATTGACATTTGGTTTGGGCGTTTCCTGGGCGTTGATTTTCTGTGGCGTAGCTGTCACTTCGCCACCCTTACCCACTGTCTCGGGCGCCTTCTTTCCCGTAGTTCTGTCTGCGAAGATATCAAGCTTGAGGAATGCTGAGAAATTGAACGAATAATCAGAACGTCTTGCTCCCATGAGGTTCAAAACGTGCCTTTTCATATTCTCATGTATCGAAATGTCATGCTCTGCGCTCCAAGTGGCTGCTGTATAAGGTGAGCCGTTAGAATTCATGGAGAAATTATCCTTGAGCCAACAGGCGAACAAATCGTATGATGGTCTTTCCCGCTGGTTCTGGATGCAGTTTGCCCACGCAAGATGGTCCGCCAAAGTTGGGCCGCCGAGAGACGGTACGCCCTGCTGTCGCATGACTGTGGTCATAGACTCGGACAGCATCCCGAAAGCGAGCATCTCAAGAAATGTATTGGGGATCATTCCACGCAGAACCTTCTCAAATGTTTTTGTTGCCAGACGGCGTAGACGTTTTGCGCTTGGAAGTGTGCTGCCAAGATCATCGGCAAACACACCGAGCTCTGCGGATGATGACCGTGCTGTGTCTAAGACGAATTGTTTGTATCGTGTGCGAAACAGCCTATTCAGGTCTTTGACCAGTCTCCATTGCCGCGTTTGTGGTATGCGACGGTAGGTAGAAGCTTCAAAGGCTATGCGCTCCAAGTCAGCCATCGGCTCTGAAGTATCAACATTAATCCAATTCCGATCCATCCAAGTCCATCCCTTCCGATTCCATGCCACGCGGATGGATTCAGCTTTCTCAAGTTTACGAGCAATGCTATACTCGTGCTTTTTGAGATGATCCTCAACATCGATAACTCGGGATGGATCAGTTTCTATGATGTCATTTGCATGACTGCTCTCATAGTGTTCTCTTAGGGCATCCCACGATGGCTCAAAGGGCTCGAGACTGCACCTGGGACTGATACACACAAGTTGCCCATTGCAAACTATTCGAAGTTGGGACAAGAGAAGAAGCACGCTCGGCAGGTTTGGCTTAGGTTTGACATGTACGGTTTGTCGTCTGAAATATTCCTCCCGTTTCGCCTCGCAGGTGTCTCGTAAAGAGACGATTATCTGCCCCGCTTCGAATCCTGCTGCCAAGTTGCGGACAATTGCCCATACTTTTGGCTTCATGTTGTCGTTGTCGGCATATGCGATATCTCCGACATGATGGTATCGAAAGTGATTCTTAATCTCTGCGATTTTGAACTCTCCATCTTTGTTCATGCGACAGGAAGGACACTCTACAAGGCCAGAATCTGATGATCGTAGCCTCCTTAAGTAGCCCATAAAATCTGGTCTCTTGGATGGCGGGTATCCATACTTTGCAATGAACGCCTCGTAAAGCTCATCCCAGTCGCATGGAGGCAAGGGTTGAGCCGAGTTAGTTGTATGTGTCACACCTATTTCAGGAGCAAACGATTCAACCTCTATGAATGAATTAGCAACTTGTTTTTTGTAGCTGCCTTGCTGATTAGGCCCCTTCTTCATGTACCTTGCTCATCGTCTAAAGTGTCTGCCATGTCAAGACCAATATTGAGACCGCGGAGCTCGTCCAACGCATCCTTGACATCCTGATCGATATCTTCTCCGGTGAAGTCCTCGACCTTTGACGTATGGGATTGAACAGGCGGGCATTGTTGAAACCCCGCGTCAGAATCCGGCGTGGAGAATAACTCCTCATCAGAAGTGGCTTCTTGCCATTCGGAGCGACTTCCAGGCGAGACATGAACGATATCATCATGGGAAGCTACTGTCGACGACGTCGGCGAATTGTTGCTAGCTTTGTAGCGACCAGAGCATGTCAATCCCTTCTTGAAACATCTCTGGCAACCTGGCCCCTTCTCGATGCACTGTGTAGGGTGTAAGTCTTGGCAACATGTGACTTTGAGGAATACTCACTTTTTGCTTCGCCTGGCGACAATTGTCGCATTTTTCCTTGTCGAGTTTCCGAGGCGGCCTCTGGAACAGCTTCGATGACGATTGGACATTGTCGATGGCCCTCGGAGTTTTGGGCGCAATGGACCGAAGGCTGCCTGAATGTGCTGTCCGTTCCGTGGAATGCATGTTGACCTATGGTTCTGGGATATGACTACCTACTTCGACAAAAAAAGAAAATCGTCAAAATCAAGACCGTCTATCGAAAAGCTGTCGCGCCCATCCTTTTTCGCAGCTGGAAATGAAGCAATGAAGAATAAATGTGAAGACAGGCAAGCAAGTTGACTGTCGACCTACCTTTAAGTAATTGGACTGGCCCGACAGGCGACGAATAAGAACGTCGCGCACTTCGCAATGGGGACCACCCATCAGGTTGGCATAGCCTGCTTTCCCACAAGCATGCTCACAAGGGGAAGTGGTCAGCGTGGGCGCCAATGAGAGTGCGGCGCACTTGCATTCGGCTGGGTCGACAGGACCGGGCGTATCAGAGAGCCACGCTCTCCATTGGGCCAGTAGAATCGTTGCGCTTTTCGTACTCAGCTGGGCTCGCACCTCACAAGGTAGATTGTCTACCTGCCTGTACTCTGCAGGATGACATCTTGCAAGTCAGCCTCCACTATCCCTCATTCTCCTATATGAGGACGTTGCCATATTTGCTACGTTCTGCTAAGCCACACTGAACCAAGTATTATCAGCTACATGTATAACCCTTAAAACTGCATTCTTCTACATCTATCGATGTCTAGCCGGCCAATGAGTGCGAATCGCACTCACAATAATACCTGAAAGTCAAAACACAAGTCTAATGGGTGCACTGTACGCGTATCAAGGTTCTTTCTTTCACGCAACTGAGTTGCGCAGTGCGGACTATGGCGATTCGAACCAACAATGTGTAACACGGTGCGGCATAGGTATTCCCAAAAGACTATGGGAGGATCCCCATATATCAGACCATTTTACCCACTTCTGGACTGAGATACGCTTCCATGGACCCCGTGCTCCATAGAGGACTCGTCCCATGTTCTGCTAGGATAGCCAAATTTTATAGTCCTTCGCTCTCAGCGGCGAACCAGGATGCAAATGATTTTTGGTGATGGTCCGTCCCTCTTTTTACCCCCTCCGAGCACATATTACCCTTGACCAATGGACGCTTTTCGCACTTCCAGAAAAAGCTTGTGAAGTACTCCAGGCGTTGAAGGGCAGAAGTCTTTCATCTGATCGCTGGACTTTTTGTATATATAGTCCAGAGTTTCTTGTCAGAGAAATAAAGACCGCCTTATGGCTGCCTCTGAGCTTAGGATTGATTCCAACGACTAAAAGCAAACACCCAAGCCACGGTATACGTTTCTTATGCGAATATCGTCGCATCATAAGTCTGTTAGTACAAAGGTTTCTCATGAACCCAATGACCGGTAGCTAATTTGAGGCTTCAGAAAGTACCCATAGACACATATCAAAAGCCAATTGCGCTCAATGGAAATGGCGAAGCAGCGAGATTCTCGACGCCGGGCAGTTTTCACTGCTGCTGCCTCTTGCATCCGAGTCGTTGTCATGGTTGCCATTGGCGTTTGCGATATCCTCAACTGCGTGGGAGTTCTTTAAACAACCCTGATTGCGCCAAACGACTATGGGGCTCTTGGAAGGTATTGTTCACTGCTTGGTGGGCAATATCGGGAGAAGACCCAGTCACTCAGACTCATGTGCGTTCGAACGCCATTTAGAAGAGGGGATATGCTGTCGCTGGATAACAAATAATTGGTGGCATGATCAGAGCGTATAATATGTGGTGGATAGTTTTACATGAAGATACAGGATTAAGCATGGATAGAAAGACTTATGCATGGCTTTACCATTTGCGTCCTCATTCTTAAAGTTCATGTGTTGCTATTTTGCAATCAGTTGGTGTCTCATTTCATAATAAAGCTAGAGCGAAAAGTAATAATAACAAGAGTCTCCCTAGAGTTTGATATATAGTTGCAAGTATGAATGTAGTTGTATCAAAAATGCCAACAGAAAAGTTAGTGACTACTGTCACCCACCAGCTGCAGGCTTACAAGCCCATTGAGACCCCCCGAGCTTCTGCCGTTTTGGTTCCGCCGCTAGTCGACCCAATCCAGACAAGCGCCATCCATTCCCATTCGCTCTGCCAGTTTTGCAGGGGTCGCCGGCGCCTCTAGCATTTTGAAAAAAGTTGACGCCTCGCGCGACATCATCTTCGAGCTCCTGGCCAGGCTATAGGAAGGTGGAACGACGAACCTTCGATTCTCCCACCACAACCACCCACACAGACACAATGTTCAAGCCGAGATTACGGATACCCCGAGTGAGCCTGCCATCGACGCAGCGCCAGGCCCCTGCCTCTCGGTTCTTCGCCCGCCGCGATCTGCATACCGTGCCAGGTCTTTCCATTGCCGGCTCGCCGTCGACCGAAGGTATCCGCGGTCTGCTGTCCGAAGATGGCTTCAACCTCGCCTACACACAATATATGCAATTTGCAACCGAGAAGCTCAATATCTTGACTGCAGGTGAGTTTCTCCTGTCTAACTCCCGGTCCTACTCTAGAGAATTCAGTCGCCTAACACCTCGCAGGTACCGAGCTCGAGCAGACGCCCACGAGGCAGATCATCAACAGGACAGCGCGCGAACCCTCGCAAGCCCCCATTTTCAACTATGCCTCCATGTTGCACAACAACCACTTCTTCTTTGACACCCTAAAGGCCAAAGAGGAGCCCACGACCCAGCAGCGCGAAGCCGGCGAAGAGCCCCAGAACCCGATACCAGCTCAGCTCAAGACCTCCCTCGAGGCGTCCTTCAGCTCCATGGAGACGCTGCGCCTCGAGATGAGCGCCATTGCCAACTCCATGTTCGGCCCGGGCTTCGTCTGGCTCGTCAAGGTCCGCAAGGCCGAGTCGTACCGCATCCTCACCACCTACCTGGCCGGCTCGCCCTACTCGGACGCCCACTGGCGCCGCCAGCCCGTTGACGCCAACACCATGGAAGGCCCCGCCTCGTCCGAGAAGACGGGCTTGGCTTCCGAGTACCTCGACCGTTCTGGTCTCGGTGCCGGCGCCAGCAACGGCTCCCAGTGGAGCAAGAACGTTGCACCCGGCGGTATCGATGTGACCCCGATCCTCTGCCTCAACACGTGGGAGCACGTATGGCTCCGAGACTACGGCATCGGCGCTGGTGGTTACGGTGGAAAGAGGCAATTTGTTGAGAACTGGTGGGAGTGCATTGACTGGGAGAAGGTGAGCAACATTGCCATGCCCAAGAGGGAACTCAGGGTATAATCAAATCGGAACCCCGAAAAGAATTTGGCAAAAGAGAGACGGGCGTTGTACAGAGGAATCAGCCTGAATGTACGATAGACTACGTGCAAAAATGGGCGGACGCATATCCGTGACTAGAGCCTCTTGTGATATAAAAAATATATGTACTATTTTTGTATTCTTAAAGCATTTGAAGAGCTCAAAACCAGACTTGCATGTGCAAAGAAAATTTGAATGCCATGGTCAAAAGATCTTGGAAGTTCCTTGGCCCTTTTCCCGGGAGATGGGCGATGCCTTTGAATCATGAAATATGATTTAGGTAGTCATTGCCAAAAATAAAATAAAATAATGGCAAATCAAACGACTGAAGAAGGGCGGCCACGTTCATGGAATCGAGATGGTAGACCTGACACACTCGCCTCTACGTACCACTACCGCCCACTCCGTACACAGACGACCCTCCCAGACCCGTCTCGTCACGACACCAGTCCCAACCTAATCTCTCGGTTCCGGATTATTGCTTGGGGCAAAGTTTTGAATGCACTACAACTGGCCGAGGAAGTTGCATCATTACTCGCCAATCAAGGGCTTGGTCCGCTGTTGGGGGTCTATTGGGCGGCAATGTGCCGAGAAAGCTGAACAAGTTATCCAGGTTCCAATTTGCGCCGCACCGGACCACAAGGTGAGCAATTGTTTTTTTTTTTTTTTTCTGGTTCGAGTCGGGATTGCAAAAAGGAAATGGCCTGGTGCAATGAGTATGCCATGTCGTTATCCTGATGTGACTCATGCTGTAGGTTACCTATGATGTTCAAACGCCCAGGAGATGAAAAGAATGGGAAAAGATGCCAGATAAAAAAAAAATCGAGCTGACATTATAATTCAAATCAATAACGGAAACATTTCAATAATAAAATCAGATCATCTTGAGGAGTTCATAATGGTGGGCCATGGAGAAACAGAACTGGTCACGGCGGATTTGCAAAACGTGGTATATGAAGGGAGTGTAATTGTATTCCTATATATGATCGCGAGTCCCAATGCTGCCAACGCTGACGGTCGGGGTATTTAGATGAAAAGCAAAAACTAAAACGGAAAAAAACAAAAACAAAATTATGCCATCTGCTCAAAGTGGTATCAAAAGAAGTTTGCTGGCTCTCTCATGCATGCATGGAGAAAAATCAGTCCGCATCGCTGCCAGAGTGTATCAACATCATCGTCACTGTCGTTGCCGTCCACTGGCAGTGAATAGCTATATAAAACACAAAGAAAAAGAATCTTTGCAGAACACGTCATTCAAGACGTCTGGGTAAGTGTCATTTTGTCTTCGCCTTTTTTTTTTTTTTCCAACTTCATTTCTTGGTCATTTTAGATCATGTTGCCATTGACGCTGACCTCGAAGCCCTCGCCCTTTTGTCTCAGCGCCTTGGCGAGCATGAGCTCTCTCATCCAGTCGATGCGCTCGTCGCGGCTCTTGACAGCAAAGTGGTGCGTCTTGCCAGTACCATTGACAGCGCCCTCGGTGCCGGCAGATAGCGGACCAGAAGAGGCACCAGCAATGCCGCTCTCCCGCTTCTTGAGGCGGGTGCCAAAGGCCTCCCGGCCCTGCGGGATCAGCTGGAAGCTAAAGGCGGCGACGGGATCGTCCTTGCCGTCCTTGTTGGAGGAACGCGAGATGCTCATGGCCTTGAAGGCGGCGTTGAGCTTGCTGCCCGAAGCCAGCGACGAGCACGCAATGGCGTAGTCGTCAATGTCGACGTACTCGAGGGTGCGGTCCCGGGCCCCGGCGTCCTGGTGGATCGCCAGCCGAGTCCCCTTGAGAGTCGCGTAATGGTCGTGCCACTCGTGTCGGAGCATCTTGGTCTTGCGCTTGCGCACCGGTCCTTGGTACGCGATGCCCTCGTCACCTTGGCTGGCCTGTGGTTGCGATGATACTGCACCATTCAGGCTACCGAATAAATTGGCGTGCTGGTTGGTGGACCAGGGATATTGTGCCCGTGGCGGTGCCTGGAGCGGCTTCTGCTGCCCCCTCTGAGCTGGTGCCTTTGGTGGTGATCTCTGTAGCGAGGATCGCTTTGATGCCGGCGACGTGGGAGCATTGTGATAAGTGGGCGACGCAGCGGCATACTCCTGCAGCGGAGCCATGACCTGGAAAGACGGCCGGCGGGATGCCCGCGACATGGAGCGAACTGGCACCGCCGTGGGACCTGCTCGGTAGTTCATGTCCGGGGGAACTGACTGAGAGGCATCACGTGCTACCGGGCCAAGAGGAACAGAGGTTACGGGGACGTCCATCTCAGAGAAGGGAGAGCCGAACCGGTAAGGTGCCACAGGGGTAGTGAGGTCTGGCGACAGCGCCTCGGCCTTATCCATTGCGTAAGGCACCCACGACTGGCGCAGGTTGGATGGTCGTTGCTGTTGAGGAGTCTGACTTGACTGTCTGCCGGGGATGGACAGCTTAGGCAGACTTCGCAGACCCTCATGAGGAGCCTGTGTTTGCGGGTACAACTCAAAGGGAGGCGTTGGCGGCACCTCACTGGCGTTGGAGGCGCCCTGTTGGAATTCGAGAAACTGCCGGACATTGTCCTGAGGATCTCTGTGCTGCACGTTGCGCAGGGTCGCCTCTTGCAGGTATTGAAAAGGTCCGATGCCTGCGCCAGGTCCAAGCACGTCCGATGAAGCGACAACGGAAGGAACCGCATCCGACATGGGACGCAGAGCCTCCGTCGAGGGTTGACGGTTCAGAGCCGGTGCAGTGGCGGCATTTCCAGGGTCGCCTGCGACCAGAATACGCCCGCCGCTGGTGTCCGCAAATGGATGCTCCTTCATAAACTGATCAATCATGCGCTGCTGCCTTCTAAAGGTCTTGCAGTTTTCGCCCTTGGAGCACTTGTGAGGTTTCGGCATGACCTGCTCAATTCCGACGATTGACACCGACTCGAGAGGTGAGATGATATCTTCGTGCGACGGCTTGTTGAGACGTCGCTTGCTGTGGCCGCGTCGTGGCCGCACATCATCTTCACATCTCTCAAGCTTCCTTCGTTCCCTCCTGACCTCTTTGCATTCTTCGTCCTCAATGGGTGTCTCTGGTCGAGGTGACTCTGGCTTCGACTTGATGAGCTCGCATATATGATTCCATACCGCCGTCCGCATGCCAAAAGACGATATTCCAAGCTCCTTCATGTCCTCAGACTTGAGAGTGATCAAAATTTCTCCATTGATATCATTTTCGATAAACTTCTCCGCAACTGTGGCTTCAACGTCGGCATTGAGCATCCACTGCGCAACCATCTCTGGTGACCATTCTGGCAGATCGTATTGATCGAGATTCTCATGCGAAAATTGGAACGGGGTGCTTCTTGATCGCGGAGGCATTTGCTCCTGGGCGAGGTGAAAGCGGAATTCCGTTTCAATAGGCTTGGGAGCCCTTGGTGTGATTGGCGAAAGAGATAGGGCATCCTGAAGTTCGAAGGATTCTGTCGACGTCGCGGACATGCGAAAGAGATGTGGTCCTCTAGGTCCCTCCACCGGCTTGATGTCAAACTCGAAAGGAAATGCTGTGCGCGCTCTACTCGACCTGGGCGTCTGTACCTCCTCGTACGAGGAAAGTGTGGTTACACTTTGCTGGCCCGACTATAAATTTGTGTTAGTCTGTGTCATGATCTCTTAATATAGACCGAAAAATGTGAAAAAACCTACCGAGTTCAGACTCAATCTGGGAGAGTTCGGGTCGTCATCTTCAATCTCGCTATTGATATCATCTTCATCCCAATCCGTGTCTACGATTTCCGTGGCTATCGAGCTCGGTCTAGGCTCCGGACCCTTCATGCCAAAGAAAGAATCGTGAGGACGAGACTTTTGCAGCATTTCTTGCTGTGGCCTCTCGACCATTCTGTGCGAGTATTGTGCGTACTAGTAAATTTTCTCTAGTTAGACATAGCCCAAGCCACGTTCCAAAACTGGAAGCCATGATATTCAGAATTGGTTCGTTTTGTCATACCATTTTACTGTAGTAAGGAAATCTGATTTCCAGAGCTGCAATATTTTTTGCAATTGGCCGTTGCCGGCGTGCCTCGATTTCTAAACCCCGATGGATATGAGATACTAGGAGACAATATACCGAGGATGAAACGAAAAGGACGGTAGTATAAAAGAAAAATAGGATTCACGTCGCGAAAAGAGGAAAGAGGGGTTTGAGAAACAAGCGCGGGCGGCTGCGGGCAGTATATGTAAGAGATATCAAAGTATAGGTAGTGAGTTCACCGCAGTGTGTTTCATGCATGGAGAGAGAGGTTGTGATAGTGTGGATAGTGGGTGCAGACAGAGAAAAGGTCGGGTATTGTCACAAGTTGATTTGTTTCCTTGGGGGGCCCCCCTCGCTCGCATATCACAGTCACTGCTGCGTGCGTGCGTGCGTTTTTACTACTGCATGAAGAGTAGCCAGTGTATCGGCCGGCACTCGTGTGTACAGTACAGTGAGTAAGTATGCTCACTAATAATAGTATTCCTCCAGCAGAACAGACCATGACCACTGAGAAATCCGAGCGGTAAGCCCCCTGGAACGAAGAGGCTGGTTGGACAGAAGCAAATGGGGCACATATAGGCCGAGGGCCGTGGTTGGTCGGTTGCACCTCACCACACCTAGCAACAGTGTTTTTTAAGCGCCGACATGATTTTGCACCCATGTCAGGTTACCGTGCTTTTCTCGTGCGTGGCTTGACTGGTCCTTGGTCTGGGCTTTCTATTCAGACCAGCCCAGACGAGTTTCCTGGCTGGCAACTATAGTCGTTGTCGCTCAACGTGCTGCATGACAAGTGAATATCGTAACGGGCCTCCTAACCTGGATCAGGTCGGACGGTTAACGATTTCAATGTCATGCATGCCGCACCATGAAGCGCTGATAATGCTTTTCTACTATACCATTTGACTATTGCTTGGTTATACGTAGCCCGTTATCATCTCTGGATGATGCGACCCAGATATACGTGGCGCAAATGTACACCTGACATGACCGTGGCCTCTCCTCACGACTCCATTCGTCGCCACGATAGCAGGAAGAATGGAGAGAGGAGTTATCAGATTAATTCCAGACCGCGGTAAGCAGCCAAAGACGCCAATCGCGTGACAGGAAAAATTCCGGCCTTCACTGCAAAAACTTTTTCTGATCTGACTTTGAAAGGAGCGCTGTATGGACCGACAGGGGGTTGTTATTGGGCTGGAGGATGGGGGTGCTCTCTTGGTCTTTTGCCGGCAGGGAAAGATAGGCCGACCGGATCTTGTCGGGTGCAACGATGGCGCAAATCACAGCGACGCGAAGGAGGGAGGATCCTACGATGCCTTGGAGAAACGGTACAATGGAGGGCCCAATCGAGGACCCTTGATTTGGGGTTGGATGGACCGGATCTGCTCTCAGAACAAAGTGAGAGGTCGAGTCGCGTCGTATCGTAGGTACAGTACGGAATAGTGTCGAGCGTAGTGCCGTCCCCACCTGCCTACTTTGGGTGGTCTGGAGGGTTGGACAAGACAGAGGTACCTTACTGACGAACCGACCGACCACTTGCTGTGCTGACTGCAGAATTGGCAGATGCAAGATGATTTGATCAACTTCCAAGTGCTACGTACTCAGGGCCTACCTTAGCTAGCTAGATTCCAGGTACCTAACCACCAACACACACACTACTATTACACTACCTTACACTAAATGGCGGCAGGGTCTTTTGGGTGGTGGTGCCGATGTGTGTGAGTAGAAGGAACGATGGGGAATGGTTGAACTGATGGGTCAATTTGACCTATGTGAGATTGGGTGGGAGGCACTAATGCATGGAACGGCCTACAGCAACTTAGTGCGGATACAGGCTTGCTACCCCTCTCCTTGTGCAATGTTGCCGCTTTCAACAGCGATTGGCTACACCAGCAGCTCCACGAGGTTTTGGCATTGTGGGAATTGGGAATAGCTTCTGGTCGATGAGGCCTAATTCCGGTATCGCATTCCCCATCAAACTGCCTGACAATCGTCAGAACCTTTTACTGTAGTATATCCAGTGGATTTTCACCAACTATGGATACACAATAAAAAGTATACTACCTCCGACAGAGCACTGTCCTTCCCGAACTCCTGGACCCCGTACGGACCGACCGCTAAAATACAAAATTGGGTCATCAGGTTCGCAGCTAGGAGAATTTAACCTTCTCAACTAGGCAGCGGCCCGACTGGTGCCCGTTTCGCGCAAATCTCCTTCATCGTCTTATTCATCACCGCTCTTCGCTCAGGTCACGAGGTCTCGGAGCACCAAGAAGGATCATGTCGGGAACAGCCAATGATCTAACATACTTTTCAGCAACGTGACGAGGCATGCGGATCGCCGCCGCGCAATCAGCACGATACGGTACAATGCAATGCCCATGCGATGCGATACCGCAATTTGTGGAAGAAGAAGAAGAAAGACACAACGTTCACTTTCTGCTTTGCATCCACCAAAAGCATGCAACCGAGACTCTGTGTAGTATCTTAGATGAACCATATCGACGCATTGCAACGTCTTCCTTTTTCATGCGATGCTGGGATTTGCTGGCTGGCCCCAAAGTTGCAGTGCGCAAAAAAACCACGTACGTTTGTGTAACTGCTCTCACAAAGGCACTCGCAGAAACTTTCAGCAAACATATTAATGGCGGAATGGATTTAAACGAGTGTTGCGATATCCCCATGCTGGGTAGCTTGCAGACAACTCCCTGCCAGACCAGGTATGTGCATGAGTCGTCTGCAGTGTGATCCCGCTCTTGCAGAAGAGCAGCAATTGCGCTGCCGGGGGGTTGAAGTCTTATTATTGAACCGGTAAGAAATACCCATGACTTTGACATTGTTCAACATGGGGAAAATCTTCCTACACCGGTGATGTTAGCAAGTGGATGAGCGACATAACTTCTCACCGCATTGCTCTCTCTATACAGTGGATTGACCTGCTATACAGAGTTATGTTGCTAAGTAGGAGAGGCAAAAAAAGAAAGACAAGCCTCGTGACTGCCGGTCATGTCTTACAAGTTACCGTCTTGCTGGGACAGGCCCGCAGCAGCATTGACCGACTCTACAGTTATGCGCATCATTTAGACGAGCTCGTTGCTTGCTGTGGTGGACTGATGTTATGCCATGCGGCACCGTTGCGAAGGCGTCGACGGGGCAATTACGATCATCACCGTTGTAGCTCGTGACTGACTCGGTCGCCTGTTCACATTCCCTGCTTGCTTTTTTGGACTATTCCCAGCCAGCTTCGTGTCACCCACCAAGAGACCGCAATTCCTTGAGTTACCTCGGAACTCGTTCTCGCGAAAAGAGAAACCACATTGTCTCGAGCATATTGGTCGTCAAAGAGGTTCTGAGCACATGCCATGCAACCTAGCCGAATGCGGCCATTGTCCAATGAGGCTCTCAAGGCTTTCCATTGAAGCCTGTGCTCTTGAGATCTCTATACGCCACTTGCTAACAGAGTGCAGCTCTTGTGGATGGTTGACTCTCACCAAGGGCACGGTAAAAGTGAATTGCCATTGTCAATTGACCTCTAGGATCACAGAATTGAGCTGCCCTGAGGGTGATCGAGTCTGGGGTTAGGGCCTAGACAGATCTCACCATTATTTGTTGCCGCATCATGCAAATACGACATGTGCTAACCATACCACACCATACCCCGGGGAAACGAGCAAGATAAAGTTTTGCTCCTTTTCTTATTTCCACCAAGTGCTTGCAGATTCCGGGTTGGTTCCGAGATGAGTGCAATTGATCGCAATCTACGGTTGTGCAGTAGTATCTAATTGCCAGGCCACCATCTTGGTCCACACGGTCTGTCTCTTTACAGAACATATTTGGTTTGGTCAATATCACCGCAATATCACAATGGACCGGTCTCCACTTATCACCTGTGATGAGCGAGGGTTTGACAGCCGGGATGGATGGAAGGCGGAGCAGGCAAGGAAGCAACATACATCATGCTTGCTTGCCATGACGGTGTATGGGGATTTCTGTCAAGACCAAAAAGACTCAAGATGATTTGCATTTTGCAGCTTTTGATCAATGCGTCGCCGGCCCGTCTTCTTCGGACAAGGATTTCCCCTGGCGGGGGCTGAACGTCACGACCTTGCCAAAACGTCCAGGCATGCTTGTTGGATGACGATGATTTTTCCAGGTTATTGAGTCAATTTGGCTTTTTTTTCTTCATGTCGGTCTGCAATTCAGCATACACGCCCACAAAATTGTACGCCTATTTTTGAATTCTGCAGGTAATTTGATCACGAGCCGTTCTTGCGGTCAACCGCCTGCTGCAGTGAGTCGACGACAGGCGCTCGTCAGTCTCTAAGCCACGCAAATGAAGCTGATATCGCTGGTTCACCGGCCAATGTTTACTTGAAAGATCTGCCATCTATTTTGTCCGTGCCCAACAATGTAGTATGGCCAAGAATGTCAAATATGCAGCCCTGGGGAGGAGCAGCAGCTGTTGGCAGTGGCTCACTGGGGAAGAGGATCTTTCCGGATCCTCCCTCCCTCCCCTGCGGGCCCCCAAAGACATTGAAGTGAATGCAGAGAGAGTTACATTGCATTCACCAAGAGGCATAATTAGCCCAGAGATATTGTGGGCAAATTCAAAAATAGCACAACAAAAGGGGATAGCTGCGACTCGACGGCGTGATTCTTTAGCGCCGGGTATTTGTAATGCAGGTAACAATAGTTTGAGGACAGCATCGTCTATCATGCTGCCAAGGTAAAGTTGCGTGGGCTAATTGACAAAATTAGCCCAGCAACGACAAAAAAGACCCTAGGCCTTTTCTCCATCAGCTAAAAATCACAGCCAAACTTGCCATTGCAAAAAACTTGAGCTCACGGGAAAAAACAGCCACCTAGTACAAAAGGAGAAAGGTGGATGGCATGGCCTCGCTGTGCCTTGGGGGGATTTCAATTTTCTTTGGGGATTGTACTACACCAGAAAGAGAAAAAAGCACAAAAAGGCAGCCAAGTTTTTTAGAGCCCTGCAAAGAGCTGCAAGGACTTGAGCGATCCAATGGAGCGGCGTCTTGGCACCTGGGGGTCTAGCAACCATGATTTGATATGACCAAGGTATACATAAGCCAGAAGATGCCGTTCCTGGCTGCAGATTGGTCAAAGCTACCCTCCACTAGCTGCTATACCCCGGCCCCCCTACTGCCGGACATCAACCAATCCCGAGCTCCATCGCCCTCTTCATCACATACCTCACATACTGCAGACCAATGCTAGAGACTCGGTTGGTCCCGCCCCGGGCGCTAATGCGTATTCAATATCAAGGCACCTTCGAATCAGAGTATGAGAGAGCGGAATTTTGTATTGTACTACTATGGTATGCTATGGCCCCCCTCCCTCCCCATGGATGGATTTGTACGTAGTGCACACATGGCCCTTGTCCATCTTTGCTGTGGTTTTCCCGTGGTTCGTTCTCGGTTGCTCACAATGTCGTGGTAGTGTAGGTACCTTTCTACAGGCTGTCAGCACTCAATCACTCACTACCTATCTTATGCCGTGCCCGAGGCATTGATACCTTGCACGCCGTCGTCGTGGTCGTGGTCGTACCACCTCGAAGCGGACTGGCGGGAATACTTCCTCCTATCAGCATCAGTCGCACAAGAACCATGGACTCGCCTAGAGTAGAGTAGCGATTAGTGTACAGCACCGAGTTGTGAATTTGCTATCGTCTACGATCGGCCGACCAAACAGGGCAAGCCTGATGCGTCCATACTGGGCCCCTCTTCAGCTGCATTCGTCAACTTGAGCCCTGTTGCCCTTCCTTCCTCTCCCCCATGGCATAGTGCCCGCAATGGAGTCGTTATGGAGCTCGGCCAGGATTGAAAACTTCCAGAGCAAAGAGGCGACTGGCTAGAATTACAACCAATCCCGTGGCAAAAGTCGTGTTTTTCACATCGATTGGCGTCCGACGCTGTCTCGAAGATACGGGGCCCATTTTACATAATATGAAAAAATTAATGAACTGTTCTTCTTGAACCACTGGGGCCGTTGGAAAAATTTCTCATAATCTCCACGCAATGCTCTAGGCCGGAGGGTCTTGGGTTTTCGTCGGACCCCAAAGGTGAGGCCATATTTTCTTCCTTTCGTTTCGTTGGGCACATCATCTGTTGTTTTCCGCATACGACGAAATGTTATCCGGATATAGAAAGATGCAGTCCGTGATTGGCCCGGTACCCCGGGTTCTTGCGCGCATGTTAAAAACCGAATGGCCGCGAATTCTTGCCTGCAGCACAAGGCATTTCCAATATCAACAGTTTTTTTGTTCGTTCTGCATGAGAAGTAATGATCGATGCAAGGGTAGCTGCACAATGGCCCCCCCGGGGGACCCTGGAAATGGGCTGCAGAGTAACCACACCCATCGAGATGCTAGCTTACTTGCCCTTTTGCTTGTGGGGTTGGGGCTCGTGCTTCCTTTCGGCTTATCGTGCATCTTAACGATGTGTGTGTGTGTGTGTGTGTGTTTATGAGTACTATCAGGCACCTCTTTTGCGTTCACTGCATTGTGAAGCCTTTTCTTCTTTTTTTCGACGATCTCTCCTCACACGAGGTAGACAGAAAAAGGAATGGCTGCTTGCAGGAATGGCGTAATCAGTGACATGGAGACCAATATTCCGACCGGTAAACTTAACTTGTAAAAAAGGTTTGGAACCTTTGTGTCCACGAGGAGAGCCACGAGGGTAGTGAGACAGCAGCACAGTACTGTAGCAGCTAACCTTAGCAATCACGTTTTTCCCTCTCTCTCACTATGCACTCGTGGCTGGCTGGGCTAGCGTTGGTTTGAGAGCGAGAGTTTATTATATTCAACGACAACCATTCCGCCGTGATAAGTCACATCGTGAATGAATGCACCCGCAACCGAACCCGATGTTGGAGCACATCACTTCGGGTACAACTTACGTCCGTATCTCATTGCCAATACTACTACCATGTACTAGACTCTGGTTAGTATGATAATGGACTCCCATACTGCTAGTATCCCATGTTTCCAGCTACTATTGCTGAGGCGGTTGAGCTAGGATCAATATGAACTAGTTGCCTAGTGCAGATCTTGTTTCCAACGTTCTCAATTTGTCCTTCATGATCTTCCCCTTCTTTCTCGCTCTCTCTCATTTCCCATCGGTCATGGTCTGGTGATTGATTACATTGACCGCAAACTGTGTAAGGCGGCCGGTCCATGGCCTGGTCAAGCCACAACTTACAAGTGCCATAGAAATAACAAGGCAGAGCTGGCCCCATTCATGGATGCTTGGGTAGTAGCTTCGCTCGCTGCCCGGCCCCCCTGCCAGATGAACCCTGTCTGTCCTTGCATCCGCGAGGGTCCCGCGAGGTGTTACCAACGAATACAAGGGCCTTTGTACACACGGACGCACATGCATATCGTCGGGCTGGAAGTGGTGGTTGGTTGCCATTGTGGCCCCCCCTTTCCCCCCTCCACCGAGTCGAGTGACTCGATTCTCAATGAGATCCACTAAATGCTATCGTCTCATTGGAACGTGTAAGCGCATGGCCGGTCCAGGTCATCCCATTCGGGAAGTCAGCAGCCTTCATGTGCGTACATGGTATTTCATGTATGTTGCTAATTAGTCCCGCAATATCTGGGTAAAAAAAGAATTACCCCAAATTGTTGACGAGGTAAAAATAGAAGCAACCATCACAGTACAGCAGCACCACCAGCGACTATTGCAGCAGCAGGCGTGTAAGTAGGTCGTGGCCGATGAGCAGGCGGCCACGATATAAGTGTTTGACACCTCCAAGACCGACTTGTGATTTTGAGATTTTGAGAAGCAGAGTAGAAGATTCAAAGAAGTCGTCCTGTCCCTTTCAACGACCTCCTCCCTCTCCGTCCTTTTTCCCTCCTCTTCCTCCCCTCCATTCCGTTCTTCATTACAGAGTACTACTCAATTCCAAAGTGAAAGGCAAGCCGGACTTGCTTGGATCCAGTCATTCATTCGACGAGAAGACCTAATTAACATAATATCTTTGACTTTCAAAACCACTTTGACCTGGGCTTGCCCGTCATTCCGAACCGATAAAAACAAAAAAGGACGAAATTTTCCCTCCTCAGATAAACACCACTATTCGACCCCCGGCCAATTCTCGTTGCGGGTATTTTCCCTTAGCAGGTGTTCTGTGTGGAAAGAAAAAAAAAGCGATCTCTTGACGAGACCACCCCTTCTCTTGTCCCTATAGGCCCAGACACCCTTGATCCTTGTCCACGCCAAGACAGGTTCTCTTCCCGCTTTTGCTCGGCTCTGTGGACCATCACTCACCCACCCGGTCACCCACACCTACAACTGAGTTGTGTACCTACACACTCACACTACTTTGGACCCCCGCCTATTGCTTGCAGTTCCACACAGGGTCCCGGTACGGTACCTTACTTTGAACGGAGGTAGCAGCTATAAGATACAAATGTCAACACTACCCCCCAACCCTCGAGGAGTCATGTCGAGAACAGCATCCGTAAACATGGCCGTCGCTCAACCTGTAGTCAAGTCAAAGGCACCTTCAAAGGCCAGCAGCAACAATGCAAACCAAAAGGCAAAGACACAGATGCACCGTCGCTCCAGGACAGGTTAGTGGCTCCTCCAATTCTTGCTCTCTGCTTCAGACTTGATACCTGGGCCCTGTCCACTTATACAGTTGGCCCGTGTAAGTTGAGCAGAGTATAAACAAGCCAAGTTGCTAACTCAGAATTTCATAATAGGTTGCTACACATGCAGATTACGACGAAAGAAGTGCGATGAAGGCACTCCCATGTGCACAGCATGCAAACACCTGGGACTCTGCTGCGAGTATAAGCGACCAATGTGGTGGGGAAACAATGAGGCAAGGAGACAACACAAGGACGACATCAAGATGATCATCAAGCGCAAGAAGCTCACGGAAAAGTCATCGCACACCATTCAGACTTCAGTTGGCTCAGTTGGCTCGCCACCAGGCCTCTCACACTCGCTTCCTACGTCTGCGACCTTTTCGGATCCCTTGGACCGCACGAGATCTGCCTCCATTGATTCGCAGTTTGCCTTCAACTTCAACAGCTCGCCCAATGTTGCCGATTATGGCGTCTACAACCCACAGATGCACCACTCTCACCAGGACTTCATGTTTGGCATGACGCCCTATGAGATTGATGTCAAGACTGAGCGTCAAATGTTTGTCAATGACGTTCCCACTATTAGAGAGTCCACCGTCTCGACCTTCAGCACATACAACACGCCGCCGCCGCCAGGCACCGTCTTGTCTTCCTACCCCTTTGATGGTGAGTGGACGGAGCAGGTCTACTCGGAGAGACGGGAATCTCTTGGAGAAGAAGCCCTCAATGTCAACTTCTTTGACTTTTCGCATGGCCCGGCCGTCCACTCGAGACAGGTTGCCATTGAACTGGATGAGGCTGACCAGCGCCTGCTGGATCACTTTATCCAGCACGTGATGCCAACCATCTTCCCCATCCTCGAGTCCAACCAGCATGGATCTGTCGGCTCTGATCTCGTCCTTCCCGCGCTCCAGAGCAACAAGGGATACCTCCACTGCTGCTTGATGATGGCTGCCCAGCACTACAAGGCCACCATGAACATTCCATCGGAGGAGATTGACAATGACATTATGCGCCACCGCCACGAAACCATCAAGGCTCTCTGCGAGGCGCTGAACCGCGATGAGAACCACCACGAGATCCTCGAGGCCACCTTGGGTCTCATCTTCTTCCAGTCTTGCGTTGGCCGGTACGATGACACGCTTCCCGATATCCCGTGGCACCAGCACTTTCAGGCTGTCAACTCGTTGGTGACCAAGCTCGATCTGCCGCGCATTGTCTCTGACCCAGCGGGCCAATTGCCGCAAACACCATTCAACATGACCCTCACGGCCTGGATTGACATTCTCGGCGCCACCATGCAGGGACGCGCACCAGTCTTTGCGCACACCTACCGGGAGAAGCACCTCTCTCCCACCAACCCCTCCCTGGGTCTGCGCGAGCTGATGGGCTGCGACGACCGTGTCATGTACCTGATTTCCGAGATTGCTTGCCTCGAAGCGCTCAAGAACGAGGGCATGGACGACATGACGCTCTGCCAGCACGTGAGCGCCCTGGGCGACCAAATCGGCCTCACCGAGATGGGCGACACGGCGGGACCCAAGATGCCCTTCAACGCCAACGGCACGCTGAGCCCCAAGCAGCTGAGCCGCAATGTGACCAGCGCCTTCCGCCTGGCCGCCCGCATCTACCTCTGCAGCCTGATCCCGGGCTTCTCGCCCAGCCAGGCCAGCTGTGTCGGCCTCGTTGAAAAGCTGACCAACGTGCTCCAGCACATCCCCTCGGGCCCCAACGGTTTCGACCGCAGCCTCGGCTGGGTCTACCTCATTGGCGGTTCCGTGGCCGGTGCCTCGTCCTCGTTCCGCCAGTTCTTTGAGGAGCGCATCGCCGAGCTCGGCGACGCGGCCACCTATGGCAGCTTTGGCGGCGTCGCCTCGCTCCTCCGCGAGGTCTGGCAGCAGACCGACAGCTTCGTGCCGAGTCCCAGCGCCTCGGGCATGGTGGAGCTTCCTTACATTTCCTGGAGGGACGTGATGCAGATGAGACAATGGGACTACTTGCTGATCTAGAAAACTCTCCTTCTCCAGCCGGTCTGGGGAGGATGAGGAGCACTACATCACACAGTGTGTCTTATACTCATGAACTCATCAATCCCCTGGACTGAAAGTGGCTCTCACCTTTCCCTTCTGCGCATATCTCGACAGGTTGCGATTTTTCTTCTTATTTTCTTTATCTCGTTTACTACTTAATACCCCTCGGAGAGAGCTTCAGTCAGACAGAGAGACAGAAGTTGCCGCAAGGCACAACATACACTTTTCTCAAATGGACTTTGGAATCATTGGAATACATTACAGGGCAGCTGGGCTGAGTTGCCATTGTCGGGATGAGAGGAAACGAAATGACATGAGAGATGGCGGATGGGATTTTACGATGCGACATGCGGGCTTGACGAAAGGGATCTTCCTCTCCCTCCCCTTTCAACACACACTTTTTACCCTCTTTGGCTTTTGTTGGGCCGTTCATTTCTTCTATATACCGATGCATGCATTTGGGCTGGGAGCATTATCAAGGCAGGATACCATTATTTTTTACTTGTTGGGCAAACGGAGCATGGTCTGGAAACTGAGGCTCGAATTATGAAAGGCCTCATCTATTTTTTGGGGGAGCTCCTCTATGATAGCTCCGTTTTATTTTTTGATACCACCTCATCGTTGAGAAACAATCTTCTCCGAGAGAAAGCAAAGTTATGTAATAACAAACAACAACGCAAATCAAAACAAAAAATCAATTCAAAAATCAAGCAAATTTGTTCTCTCCAAGTGAATCTGTCTGCCTCCTGCTGTGACACGAAAAACCTGGTTGCTCAGTGTTGCTCAAAGCCGATGTTTTCCTTGCGTCGCACTGGGTACAACGTGGAGTTTGGAAAATTTACCCTGTCATGTCCACAACGTAAAGAACATGATAATTGACTCGATATTTGCTCATCTTGCTCAACCTTGCCCTGATACTCGGCGTACCAGATCTTGATCACGTTAATTCTTGGTGGCAAGCGAATCAGCGACTTGCGCCGGGGTATGAACTCCTACGCCAGAGGGGCGGTGAATGTATAACCTTGCGACAGGTAAAACCATGTGACCTAGATCTAGCGAATTGATAGGTGACTCTAGTACAAAACATGCGAAGCGATGTTCCCAAAGGAAGACATTACAAGAGGTCACGTTATCACGAAGCGGAATTGTAATGATTGCTCAATTCTTACAAAGTACACTGACACGAAGTACACCGTTGGGTCCCAATTCTTTCCGGTCCCTCAAGAGGAACCTGACCTGACTAAATTGAGGCCAAGATAGGTAAAGGTAAGGAGATTCGGCCCCCTTCCTCTATCGGCACTGGTTCCGTGCCAAGTATCAAAGTACTACGTAGCTGCAAGCTTCCGTGGCCGTCTCTCAGCTGCCCATAGGGTGAGGCGTGCACAAGTGACCCAGCTGTTCTGGCTCTTGTTGAATGGCTGAATAATAAATAGTTCTTTGGACCGCTTGAGGGGCGATCCCCTCAAGGATTTTCGGGTTACCTGTATTGGTAGTGACGATCGCCTAAGCCAAAGGAGCCCTCCCGTGGAATCAAGGGAAAAAAAAAAAAAAAAGACTGGTGCAAATATGTGGCTGAGGTGGCCCCAGTGGCGGTCAATTGCCTTGATTTTCTCTAGGCATGTGCTGGCTTTCTTTTTCTTCTCTTTTACTTTATTGCCCATTTCTTATTTGCCCAACGATGTGTTGGCTATCTATCTGCCTTGATGGCAACGTCAGGTGACGTGTCGTGAGGCTTTTCCCTACCTGCTTACTTGTTCTGATGCCCTTGGCGAGCTGGAAAGTTGATTGGGAAGCCGAGAGCGCGAGGTCGGTTGGCAGGGCACTCATTTAGAGGGAGGCACCGCTACTATACTGCCCCCGGAACATTACGCTGCTTCTTTAGGGTCTCGAAATGCTGCCATCGACCTGTTGGGCAATCATAAAATCGGATAAACGGCTACCGGGAAGCAACAACGGGCCTATTTGACAAGTTGTTCCTCTGAAAAGTCAAATGTTGAGGCCGACCTATTCCCCGAAGATATATGTAGATAGGAGATGCTGTTATGTAGTTCTTGTATGTAGGTACATAGCTTGATTTTCTTAGCGTGTTAGGAGACCTAGAAGCTGTCCCTGGTTTTAGAGTTCTAGGGCGCTGTGGCCGAATTGGGCAACCCTGGACTCTTTGCGCTAAAACTATGGGCCAATGATATACTCTGACGGCGCCAAGATGCGCTTAACCTGACGGGCAGAGTCAGAGAATGGACCAACCCGAGGCCTTTGTCCTCCTCCATCTCCATCCGCATCAACACTTTCAGGACCCTTGTAGCCGCCAAAAGAGAAGCGCTTCACGATGGCCTCTCGTTTGGCTGGCGACTGCGCGGTTCAATACCAGCACTGCCTCACCTGCGAGCGGGTGGTTGCATTCGACCCGTCCTGCTTCGCTCGTTACCAGATCTGTGGGGCTCCATGCCCAACCTCATCTTGGAAATGAATCCATTTATCACTGAAGTTTGAAAAATGTCCAGTCGATGTCGTCAGTTCGACTTCAATCTCGCCGTGTCCTGTGCGCGCGGACGTCCATGATGGCTTATCCGTTGGGTCAGAGGAGGCCGCTTCTCTAGTCAAGTGATTGCACCAGTGTCAAGACCATGACTCCCCCCAATTCCAGCCCAAGGAATCGGAGCACGATCGAACAAGGTGGAAACAAAGCACGATAGGATCACGTATACCTGGCTGTTTCTTATTCACCTGACGATGCTCTTCTAGACAAGTCATTGTTGTTGACGATTCTTCTTATCCACCTTGTTCCCATCGAAGCCTTAGACTCACAAAAAGCCATCCATCACAAGAGATCGTCTTCCTTGTCTGTTTGTGACTCGTTTCTTCTTTGCTGGATCATAAAAAGAGTCAACCCCTGCTTTCCTTTACCCGCTTCGCGTTTCTACATGTCCCCCATTTGAGATATTCAACTCGTCACGTCAAGATCCAAAGCCAAAGCTTGATTGGTTTCTGCTTGAGAAATATCATTTTCTTTTCCAAAAACACTCGGAAACTAGCCCGGAGCGAATACCGTACTCACATTCGATACTTAAAACTGCCACCAACAACGATTTACCAAGACATGACAAGATGGAGAGGCGTGCTGCGAGCCTGGATGCTCGCAGCGGCACTCTCATCAACCATTTCGACGACATTGGCCATGTCTGTCCCACCAAGCCAGATCTTCGCTAGAGACAGCACGTGTGGCGACACTTCCTATTCCCAATGTCCGCAGGCCGGACTGCCGGACAACTTTTGCTGCAAGCCCGGCACGTCGTGCATTGCCCTGGCCGGCAATACCACCATTGTGTGCTGCCCGGACGGCGACGACTGCAGCGTCATTGCTTCCATCGTGTGTGACGTTCAGCTCCAGAACGCTACCAGCGCCCCCGATGCCGTCGTCAAGACCACGGCACTGACTAGCAAGCTGCCCACTTGTGGATCCATGTGCTGTCCCTTTGGTTACACATGCGACGCAGATAACAACTGCGCCAAAGATGAAGATCAAAGTCAGATGCCCGAGGGCGCAGGAGATGCCAGCTCAACGGCATCGGCGACAGGCACTACTGCAGCCAGTACAGGACATGCATCGACGGCAGCACCGACCGCTACGGCAACAGACTCGGCCGCGGCTGGGGCTCACACGACCGGTGCCGCTTCCCAAGGTAGCTCGAGCGATGCGAGCGATACTGCCGCCAAGGAGCATGCCGAGGGTGCCAACGTGTCGGCCATCGTGGGCGGAGTGGTCGGCGGCGTTGTCTTTCTGGTCGCCGCCATCATCGGTGCCGTCTATCTCGTGTATCGGCGACGCAAGCAGCAGGAGTCGAAGCGTGCATCTGATCAATCATTCATTTCCAGAAACGCCAGAGGCATGATTTCAAACCCGATTCCCCAGGATGGCTTCACCTACGGTCGGTCCGACTTCATATCCAGGTCGAACCCTTCCACCCGCACAGCACCATCTCAGCAGACGCCGGACGTTTACAATGGGGCCAAGTCGTTCCAGAGTCGGGATTCCATCAGCAGCTACAGCAGCAGCCCGGGCCATCATGACGGCAGCCAGTTTGACGGGCGCAGCTACCACCCTTCTGCCATAATAGACTCGCTCAAGGTCGAGTCAGAAGCCGACAAGGCGCGGGCGCAACCCAGCCATCTCGAGAGGGTGTCGGAGGATCAAGGCAATTTCGAGACCATTGACATTTCCTTCAATGACACACTCGCCGTGCCCGACTTTGATGTCGGCCGAAGGTCGCGCGACACGACCTTGACGCAATGGCCAGGCGCTCGCCCGGGCACCAGCGACCGCAGATAGAGTCGCGGCGTTGATGGCCCGGCCCGCGCGCGGAAACTAATTTGAGAAGGTGGCCGAGCGGACTGTCGCGTGTGCAGGAGTTTAACGAACGGCACCCTATTAATCTTTGATGCCTCTATAGGAGGCTTTTTTCTTTCTTTTATAACGTTTAGATGAATGATACCATGGGTCACCAAGGGGAAAAGCGTTGGAGTTTTTGGCGTTACAGGATTGATCCATTTCACCCTTTTGGATATATGATGATGATAAATAAGAGGTCACACTCGTTGTACATACACACACTACACAAGACCAATCGCACTCACGTGTTGAACGAATTTCAAGAATATGTTTGTCTACCGTCATTGCTTGCGTTGCCATTTCAATTTGATATGATCATGATCACCAGTGATACCATGCATGCCCATCTGAATAATGTCTTTCCAGGGGAATCAGATGGATGTACAGAATAGTACTCGGGCAGAATATGCTTCATTTTCTTCCCGAAATGCAAATTGAGCAAGGCTAAGTACATCTTGCACTATTTTGAATCTTATGCAGAAAAGCGAAAGACACCAGAAAGCGCGTCTCGACAATCACGAGAGCCGCCTCCATTTTTTTTGTGCAGTCACCTCTACTGCTTCTTCTTGGATCCAGCACCACCGGCGTGGACCTTCTTCTCCCGCTCCTCCTTTTCAAACTTCTCAGCCTCCTCCTTGTCCTTGCGCTCGGCATACCACTGACCGGCCTGGAGGACCAGGACACCGACGAGGACGAGGGCGAGAATGGTGTTGCTGGCAGCCAGGACCTTGAGGCTGTCCTCGCGGCCCAGCACGACCTCGCCGGCCTGGAGCTCGGGGGCGCCGGGCTGCTCAATGACCTTGCCGGTGGCGGCGTCCCAGATGTCGGCGCTGACGGTGCGCAGGCCCTTGACGATGTTGGTGATGTAGATGCCGACGCCAATGACGTAGAGGATGAGGCCGGCGCCGTCAAAGAGCATGTTGGCCTCGGAGGGGCGGAACAGCTTGACGAAGAAGCCGAGGAAGCCCGTGCCCACCATGATGTGCAGGATGCGCGCAATCAGCGGCGGCGCCGCGTGGATGAACTTGAGGTGCGTCTCGAGCTGGTCCAGGTACGCGGGCGCCACCTCGTCCGTGGTCCATAGCAGGGGGAAGTCGTAGGGGAACTGGGCAAAGAGGATGCCGAGGAAGAAGCAGACGGCTGTGTATTATAAGAAGACGCGAATTAGTCTTGAATGTCCCATCTTTTTTTTTCCCCTACCCGCCAAAAGAGAAGCAAGGGATAATGGCAAAAGGGCAAACATCACGGCTTCGCCGGGCCTTCGCGAGGATAGGTTATGGGTTTAGAACTCACGTCCAATGATCATGAATGTCGCAAACGAGTTGGACCCGCGATAATTGGCCGACGTTGTCTTCTTCTCGTGATCTATCGCTATAATTGAATTCATGATGGGCGATATCGTGCGGGTTTGCTTCGCGATCCGGGTCGTGTCAAAAGAAGGTTCGGAAGGAATTGGTTAGAGGGAGAAGGGAGAGAGAGATAAAAATCGAGAAAGTCTGTCTCTCGCGATCAGAATTCAGTAGCGCCGGAAGAAAGAGCTCTGAATGTTCAAGCAAGGTAAACTGCTTTGTCCTAGTGGGGAAAAGGATTCCGTAGAGATGCGCAAATTGGGGGGTCTTGCTCAATCCTGGGGAGCTCAGATAATAGTTGCAATCAGAAAAGAAGTCGTCTTCGCTAGATGATTGAAATTGTCCCTTTGTTGCGACAAGAATCGACAGGACTCGAGAGATTGAGACAATGAAAGCTGACAACTTGTCCCCTGCGTCGAAATAGATTTTTCTTTGTCAGCTTTGCGTCGTCGTCCCAGATGCAGCCTGCGTATCAATCCCTCGGGCGCCTCCAATCCTTTGGCGTTGGAGCTGAGGTCGCGTCCCCCAACGAGTCCAGTCCCGCCCACCTAATAAGGGTCCTCCTGGGTGGGGCTCGCCTAGCTGCTGTCCACTCCTCTGATTGGTATTACTGCGCCTATCTTTTGCAATTCTTTGGCACCGGCACCCACCAAATTGTTTAAATGATAGCTGCCTCTATTATCATGTGAATTCTCATGACGCGATATATACTGTCATCACGATGCAGGCTTGAATGACGATGGAAAACGAGCCATTTGACTTGCGATAGTCTCATATATACGGCAAAAATAGCACCATGTCAGTAATAAGGCAAGACAAGAGAGTCAATCGTTCCAGACACACGGAACTTGAGGATTGCCATTGCAATCTATACGCTAGGATTTCTTGTATTATATCATGACTACAGATCATGTCCTTTATTCTTCATCTTTGTGGATTTAATCGCCGGAATGGATGCGCTTCCGTGTTGAAAACCCACTCGTCCAAAGATATGAGATCCGGCTCACTGAAGATGAGGTAGAAATATTTGAGCGTCTCGCCCATCCAGAAACTCTCCATCGAGTCCGTCTGCTGGGTATCTGTCGAGCTGGCGACTGTGACATCTGCCACTGCCGAGTTCGCCATGTCCGTCTTGGTGCTCGCCTGGATGGCCTCGAACATGTCCCAAGCCGAATCGAGCAGCTTCGTGTCGCCGGTTGTACGATACATGATAAAGACGCTCTCAATCGCCTCTGGCCGGAGGATATAGCGTCGGTCCGGTATGTCGGTGAAGCCCAGGGGGAGCCGCCGGTCTTTGATGATATACGCAGCGCTGTCGAGGTCGTCGGGGTTCAGGCCAGCTCTCGCCAGTAACGCCTGTTTCCATTTCCGCTCGTCCCATGGACAATGCGCGTCCGACTCGCACGGGGCCATCCAGAAGATCTCTGGCATGATCCCAAGAGGCATATTCTTATACGTCCAGATGCATCCATCCACGAGTTTCTTGGCTGCTACGAGGTGTTCCGTCTCGTTGAGCAGTCTCCCACCAACAGCGAGCATGCCGCCGGCAAAGCACACGAGGTGCTGCCCCTGGGTTTCTACAGTGTATTTGCCGCCCTCCGACGTCCGCACAATTCCTGATATGAGGATATCCGCTTCATCCGGTACCATTGGTCTGAACATGTTGAACCTGATGGCCGTCTCCATGGCCTTCTTGTACATTTCCTCGTAATGCGGCAAAAGTCCTCCAGTCAGAGCTACCATTTTTGGTAGGTATTCAAACACGGAATCCGCCATGGCTCCAAGACTATATGTGTTATCTTCGGTGAACTTCATCTCTCGAGGGTTCACGCTGATGGGCCACAGTCCAGGGAGCTGTGTCTTCATTTGCTGCTCTTTCAAAGCTAGCATGATTCTTTCGGTGGCATCGAACCATTTGGGGTCGCCAGTAACCATGGACAGCCTGGTGAACTCCATGCAGAGCGAACCAATCTCGGCGACCAGAGCCAACTGCGGCGCCGACTGCTTCTCTCCGGAGACAGCATTGTCCAAGTTCCAGCGAGAAATGGGCATTCGATTCGGCGTGTCAAAGGAGACATAGAGCATGTCGCCGACCTCTCTAGCTTTTTGCAAGAGCCTCTCATCCTTGCTCAAGTCGTACGCCGCCAGGAAGCCGCCGAGGTAGCGAATCGTCGTCTCAAAGGCGTTGATCTCGGTCAGTGAGCTCGTCTCGAAGCTGATATTGGCCGCGGCAGCCACGGCCTCGTCGAACTCGTCTTTCATGTCCATGATCCAGAGGGTATCGAGGCTATCGACCAAGGTAGCCCCCCATCCCCCAAAGTGGTTCTTGGCCGAGCCGCTCACGGGCGCCACCTCGTCCTGGAGCCACGCGTGCGCCGCGTACGCCCGCCAGCACCGCTGAAAGGCGGCCTTGACGGCGCTCTGCCTCCGCAGGCGGCGCTGGCGGTCCCCCTTTGTCTCGTAGGCGAATTCAGCCTGGATCGGGTGCAGCGTGCGCGGCGGCCGGCCTGTCGGCAATGATTTCATGGACCGCACCGGGTAGTGGGTAGGGATCCTTCTCCAAAAGTAGTCGTCATCATGGAGAACCTTGGGATCGACCAGAGATTCCTGCTGCGCTGCCGTTGCCGACCATAGCCTCTCATCCGACTCGCGGCTTCGAAGGTTGAAAATTAGGTAGAGAATAAAGAAGCCCAGGCAGAGCGGGAGGCCCAGCCTTCTCTTGACTGCCAGCATCATCTGTTCTGGTTTGTCGTCGTAATCAAGGGGAAAAGGCCGACGGGATCGCTTAAGAGCTTACAAGTCTGGGGTGGTGGTGGGCCAACATTCCCCATGTGAACGAAGTGAATAGGAACAAGAACTGAACTTGGTTCTCTTTTTTGCCGCAAGGCATCGGCAGAGAAATTCATCCAAGAAAGAAAAAAAATGTCTCGAGACACGGGCGCGGGATTGTTCCCCTCAGTGGGAAAAGATGATCGACGATATGCCGTGTCGGTTGGTGGTGGTCTATTGTGTCCGTGTGCCTATGCGTGTGTATTCCTTCTTCTTGCCGCCACCTTCGCTAAGGTTCACTTGTGACTGGGTTCATGATTGGTGGGTGAAACCAATTGTGACCCCTTCCACCAGCATACGTGGACCCCTGGTTAGAAACATCAAGAGACTGCTGTGCCTGCCAAGGATCACGAGGTGGGGGGAACATGGTGTTGGAACCCAGGAGGGGACAACCAACAAGCATAAGAGAAAGGCATAATAAAAAAGCGGCAGGAAAATAAGGTTATATCAAGTCTTAAAAGTCTCGCCCTTTTGTTTTATTTCTTCAAAAATTGAAGATATACTTTTTTATTTTAATTGATGATTTAATTGTAGGGCCCGCGGGATCAGCGACGTCAAGACATACATAACTCCTCATTGACACAGAGTTGCCGCTTGGGTTTCAGATTATTCTCCATCAGCCCTGCATTGCGCGTTCACTGCTCATGGTCTCCCCCGCAGCAGCAGAGTCGTTGGTAGCGAAGCGAAGGGCCTCTTTGCATGGATGTTTTGTTCTATTCTCGGATTTGTGCTTTCTGCTATTCGCCTCGAAAGGTAAAAGGTCACATGCGCAGGTTATGAGCAGGCAAGTGAACATTAATCCCAAGGAGTTGAAATGCGTTCGATTTAATTCGTTAGGTCTCAACCCCTGCAAATGACAGCGCCGTTCCTGGAGCCGTTGCATTGAACCTTATCGTGCGTGTCAATCTTATTCTTGGAGAAAACCATTGATTTACCAGCCTTTTGATTGAACTGATAGACTTGGGACCTGATTGACCTGATCTTATCAGCTCCTGCGTGCATGTGCTTGGACTGGGTATCCCTTCGGCTGGATGATATCCCGAAGAGATGCCCTCTCTGTTATCATGTTTCAATTAGTGTGGCCTCTTTCAGAGAGTTCGCACGCGTGAAGGACAATCTCAATTATGACTGCTATCTTGGCTTTTCCTACAGTACGCACCGGTGGAACATTGTCAGCAGTTCGTTGGCGCAAGGATGCAAACTGCATGCAATTGTTGTATAGTAATAAACATCCACGGTACAACAAGCCTGTGTAGGGTAGGTACATATAATGCACAATCCTAAAATATCAGATTCACTGCGGGATGAGGGCAGGAGTGACCCGGACAGATTGAGAGGGCCCAAATTGCAGTGGAACTAAGCCCTGCCGCCGACGCTGCTGTGGGCAAGTCGGGATACAACACGTCCAAATTTGTTGTTCACTGCAATTTTAACCCTCTCAAAGGCAATGCAGTTGGAGATGATCTGCCCTATGGTATTGGACGCCTTACTAATCTACTCCCGCTCATGCATGGCTTCTTCACTGCAATTTTAACCTACGCAAAGGCAATGGGAATATCAGTCCTGATTCGGCTGGTGATTAGATGCTACTGCAGTTCTAACCCTTTCGAAGCAGATGCAGCAATCGTTGGATGATATTATGAGTATATTAGTCAGGCCAAGGCTGTGCAGGGCTCCCAATACATCGACGGGGCCCCGTTGATTTAATATCGACGGACCCGTCGATATTATATAAGCGTTATTTTACAGCGCTTTACAGCGTTCTGCCACTTTTTATAGCGCTTTATAGCGTTTTGCCATTTTATATAGCATTTTGCTATTTCGTGCAGCATATTACTCCGTGGCGAAGCGCTGTAAAATAGCGCTTATATAATGTCGACGGGTCCGTCGATATTAAATCAACGGGGCCCCGTCGATGTATTGGGAGCCGCTGTGCAGATGTTGTTGGAGACACCGATTTTACTGCAATCTTCGCCTTCTGCAAGGGAATAGGCATGACAATGTGAGGATTCTCCAAGGTCATCTACAGACTCAAAACGCGTCTATGGCTAGAAAGCAAACAAAAAACGCTACATCGGTTTTCTTGAGATAGCGTCGAGCTTGGATGTGCAGAATGAAGTGACTCTTGGCCTGACAAATCTTTCCTTCTTTTGGCCATACGATTGTGTTGGGCGCCTCCTGTTATATTTCAATAGAGTAAAGTGATGCCTTGCCAGGTTTGGCGGATACATGTACAAAATTATATCATCTTAGGGTCCTAACAAGGAGGCCATAAGCCCTGTCAGAGCGACTTAATGGTGAGCCACCTCGGTCAATTCTTCTTCTCACATTCAACTGCAAAGAGCGAAGTGTACGCTTTATTTTTAGCATTCGATTTCTTCGAAAAACTTCTATATAGGACTTGCATCCTCGTGGCACCTTTGTGTTTCTGATGCGCCTCAGAGTGGCTGAGTATTGTGTCACTCGAAGGGTGCCACAACAGTAATGACGATGATGTCTGTTTGTACAGATATTAGTCTCGTAGATGGAAAACCCTTTTCAATTTGATTCTCTCTATTTTGGACACTGGTCGTATCACTTTCTACATTCGTGGAGACATGCCAAACTTAGATCCATGGACGTACTCGCGAGTGATGCCTCTGTGCCGTCAGTCTAGTCAACGCCATCAATTGCCATCTTCGCAAGCAGGTCTACAAATTTGCTATATTCGGATAGATAGACTACAGTCATACCATGTGCCCGAAAATTTAGGGCAACTTGCGAGAGACCCATCATGGGTACCGTTTCCTTGATGTTTTCTGGTACTTCTCCGAGTCGTGCGAATCGCTCAGTCAAGGGTGCTGCAAACAAATGTTGCCAATCAGGTATGGAGTGGTCCAGAAATTCAGTACCGAAATGGAGTCACCTATGCTGTATATGAGTTGTAAAAATTGCATCCAATCATGTGTGTATTGCATGTGGTCTCGGATCCAGCCATCCATGAAAACGTGCCACATTATGAATCTTTTTTTTTCCCTGCTTAGCAAGATGAGCCGCAATATTGATGCTAGGTGGGTGAGCTAGTCAAATATGCTATTCAGTAAGAGTATATCTAATCTGTAATTTATTGAACAAGGTTTTGCCACCACAAGTTTATCCTTGTCATAATACCCAAGTCCATGGGTTGGGCGAACCAAGTGTCGCCCTAATTCATGGTCATGCTTATAGACCACCTCAGGCAATTAAATATGTTTTTGAAAAATAATAAAACATTACATCATAGAAGTAAGCTATATCTCGCTATACGTTCCCCAGTTTGTTTTTGCACATGATAGCGGAAGATATAATAACACACTTGAAATAATACAAGCCATCCGGGCCAAGTCTGTATGAGTGCTATTTGAAGCCCGGTCGCTACTCATCTTGTTCCAATTCGTCCCACAAGGCCTCTATACTTGCCGCGATAGCCTCGTTGTTGGTGTGATTGAGCTGCTCCGTTAGTGGCTGCCAGCCCAGCTCCAGCGGCAATCTCTCATTCTCAAACCAAAACTTCACCCAGTCATATTAAGCATCGCCTTAAACGGATTTGCCAAATGCTCCAAATACTAATGCGTACTGCAACAGTGAAGCTGTTCTGGCAAAAGTTGCGTTAAATTCTGGATTATGCGCTAGGCCCCAGTCAAACCGCTCTTGGAGCTCGGTTGCTGCTGCTTCAAACTGTGGAAAAGAGTAAGTTCAAAACTAGCCTCACTTTATCTCAAATACTTCTTGCCAACCTACATTAATGATTTCAACATCGCCCCACGAGGCTAAGGTACGGCCCCATGCCTATGGGCTAAACGTCAAGGCGTCCCCAAAATAAGTATCATTTCTGGCCAAACTACCATCGTGCTCAATCTCTTGTGGCCAGTGCTGTACAGTATCGTTGAGATGAAACGTTAAGCTATTTCCAGTAATAGACGTTGCCAGCGCGGGCTCTCCCACCAGCAGCATCGTATCATAATCCATATTAAAGACGAGCAAGACAGCGGCGCCGACAGTGTCTAAATCGACATCTCGTCCGTCGCGGGGAAGAAAGCCATGGTTGGCGAGAGAATTAAAAGCCGGGCACGGCGCTCGCAAATCCCCGGGCCTCGGGGGTTAAAAGGGATGGTCAGCCTCTATAAGCAGAGCAAAAGCTGTAGGCGCAGCCAGAAACCACGTGAGGGGTATTATCCGATGCATGGGAACGATGATGTTGACAAGTTTAAAGAGGAATAATGCTTGAAACCTGCTGCTTAATTGTGCAGATGAATGTTTACACAAGCTGAAAACGATGCGTTCATGGATACAGCACAAGCAGGATGGAAATGGTAATGATGGAGTTAAATCTCTGCCAGTTTGTAGCACAATAATATATTATTCTGCAGTAGCAATGCAGGGAAACCGTAAAGTGTACCTTGTTCCTGGGCAAAGAGGGTCTGGTTGATGAACAAACCGGAATCCTGGTTCTGGCCGAGTGCCGTCAAAAGCTGTGCTTCAGGGGATGCCCAGGGGCTTACGCAATAAATGCTGCATGGATCGATGAACGCCCTCAAGTTTGTTATCTCCATATCGAACTGGGGCAATAAACACCAGCGATTAGAAATATTTTCACAGCAACTCAGATGTCTCATCGGAACAAGTCCCCGAAAATAGACACTTGGAGCATTCACTTGGTAATTGTCTCGATCCCAGCAGACCTCTCAAGTCTCATAGTTGGTCGCCCTCACTAGTTAGATATAACAACCTGATCAGGCGAAGGAAAGATGAAAGAAAGTGCCGAGCACCTTGAGGCGAACCCGGTACTCGGGATCAGGCATTGCATGTCATGAGAATTTGATCATGGTGGCAATGTCCATACTTGACGAGTAAACAGTCCCGAGAAGGTGATTACTTTATCGCTTGCGCACCAGGAGATTTATGTCGCAAGTCTTATGCCGATGGAGGGACGGATAGTGGAGTTAACCATCGGGTCAGCAAGGCGACAGGCCACTATCAGGCTTGCATGGCACTGAAGAAAAAAATTAACGCAGATCCTGGCTTGTTGTAGGGATTCTATACACCTATTGAGAAGGGGCAAAACGTCAGCATACTGACAGCAGGCTACCGGAAGCGGAATGAGGCCGATGACTACCACTACCGGCATGACTATCATGAAGCCGGCCAACCGTATCCTTTCTAATTGTCAGCACCAATTCCTCGACTGTGAGCTCCATGCTTATGACTATCTAGCCGCATAATCACACCCATACTGTTGCCTGCCGGTTGTGTTCAGACGCTCCATGCTGTGCACAACTCCGGATGAGCGAGTTCAATCCTCTCGTCCCCCAGCTTGCCGTGGTGGATGCCGCGGACAGACGCCGTGGCAATCTGCCAGCTCTAGCCAAGCGCATTCCGCTTGCAGCTCTTACCCTTTTGGGACACGAAGGCGGATATGATCCCCGGGCCGACCCTGGCGTCAACAGGGTATCCAGCACGGCATTTCAGATTTTTCTTCGGAAGTATAATCCATGAAAGCAACATATCCCCGTCTCTAGTTGCAATAATTGTGGGATATGAAGAAGCTTATCTAGAAAGCAGCCGTTGCGCAGTAGAGGCATCGTCCTGTTTCATCAAGAGGAATTACGTGATGGCGTCAAGGCATCTCATTTTGTTTTTCAGACAAGCCTATTTCTATAGTATCTCAATAGACTTGCTCAGCTTCGTATCTTGTCGAGTTTCCGAGGTTCTTTCCACCAAAACGTGCAGATAAGGGTCGAAAAGGTTGCTGGCGTTGGTGCAAGTTAGTCCTCTCAGCCGTGATTGTTGATTGGTTCTAATCAAACATTCACATAGGCGTCTGGTCTCGTTGGTGCTTATATGGTTCCATTCCTCTCAGCCGCAAAGTTCACACTCACTGCGATCACTTGGGAGGCATTTGATGCCCCATCTCTTGCCTATCTCGGGGCACGCCGTGTCGACTTGCCCTCAGTGAGTCCTTAGCCTTGAAGCAACTCGCCAGCCCGTGATCCACGCAAATACTAGAACATCAGGGCACGTGTAATAGCATTTCATGGAGGCATTGTGGCATATCTGTGAGTAGAGCCGATTTTTCCGAGCCTCACAAGGTTTCAGCCGAATCAACGTGAAGGATTCACTCGCAATCGCCGGAACCTATTCTCCGGCAGCGATAAAGTCTATGAATTTGGGGAGATGCCTAAGGCAAATTGATCATATGAGTGCCGTTGAGAAAGCTACGCGATTGGTTCATCCACAGGCGCTTATAGTGTCTATTGAGTTGGGCTATGGCAATATGCCCGGCACCAGTGAATACAAGAGAGGATCTAGACTGCGCCCACAAGGCAAACTTTTCAAATTCACTTCCTCTTTTCAATTTCTCGCTAAACTATACTCTAATATGTGATAGACTTTGTTTTCACGACCAATTGACAATGCAGGTTGCCATGGGAATGCCTTGTCATCTCACAACTAGTCTTTGGGTCAACGATCAAAACTCTCATCGTCCGAGATGTTGCGTAACTTCACTAGTGACTTTGAGTAGTTCCTCTAGCGGGAGAAGCATTGTTTGCATTGTCCAAGACGAATGACTAATTAATCACAACATGGATCAAGAGCGCAGCTTGGTAGTTTGTGTCCGAGCAACTCGTCCTTGAGGACCCTTTGGGATTGCTTCACACATGTGACTAGACAACTTGGCTATGAAGTGGTTGCTTCGAATTGAAGAGTTGCGCATGCGCAAGATAATCGTGGCATGTTCCAGCCAGAATTCGGTTTAGGAGAACTTTCTTAATACTCGCTAAGTCATCGCAGAAGGTTTCTTCCTTTTTAGGGGAAAGACTAGTTAGTGTTTTTAGTTTGGCATCTTTTCGAATGTCAAGCTTTTGAAGCTTTCTTTTTGCCATGTGTAGATATCCCCAACTCGACTACTAATGGCGGATAGTTGAATTAAGGTTGCCTCTAAATAGTGCTCGATTTCTAATTTAAGAACGTACTTTGAACCAATGGGAGCTTTAGCATTAACACGGCCAAACATGTGAATATTGACTAATGGGAACGGTTCAAGTCATTAGCGGTAATTACCTTGATGAAGACGAATGCCCGGCCCGTGAGTCTGCACATGTCTAGTCACTCTTGTGGTCTATCAGACACTGCCATCCAGCAAAGCCTTGCGCATCTGCACCACTGCACTCGACGGCGCCTCGTTGATAATAGTCCCGTGCAAACATCCACGCATGCCCAATGGCATATAAATTTGCTGCATATAAAGATGCATCAGTCTGACTCTTTCTCACACTGAATACATACACCATTGATCGAAACCCCATCAAAAGATAACCAACAGTGAAAAGAGTTTGAATCTCCTTCTTCTTCTCGGTGTCTCTGACTGCTTAGCTCTACTACACTATGGCGGAGCCAAAGGTTGAGCAAACAAACAAGCCAGCAAGCTATAAGCGCATCATCCTGTGCGCTGACGGCACATGGCTGAATTCAGACAGTGGTCAAAAGGCTGTGCCCTCCAATGTCGCTAAATTGGCACGAGCCATCTCGAGGACCGGCATTGATAAGAATGGAGATACCGTTGAGCAGATTGTGCTCTATCACCCGGGCCTGGGAACTGGGGATCTCCCATTCCAAGCAGCCATCTATGGTGTGTTGTTCCCCGAAAGGCTAATTACTCTTTGCTCGAACTGCTGTACTAATATATCAACTCAAAGGCGGGCTTGGCTGGGGTCTAGACAATGACGTGTGTCAAATCTACGACTTCATTTCAAATAACTATGATCGCAATGCCGGCGACGAGCTGTTCTTCTTTGGCTTCTCGCGCGGTGCATTTACGGCACGCTCAGTCGCGGGTCTCGTCACAGACATTGGCATCCTGTCACCGGTGAACATGAAATACTTCCCAGCAATGTGGCGGGAGTACCGCAGGAACACGAGTGGTCAACCCTTCAGCAAAACAAAGTGGTTCCGAGATCACAAGAGCCAGCTGGATTTTACCGACATCAAGATCAAAGTGATTGGTGTTTGGGACACGGTTGGAGCTTTGGTACGCGACGCTGTTTACGAATCAATGATTACCCTTGCTAATATTCGGTGACTAGGGAATTCCAAATTGGCCCTTGGTGGAACTGTCTGCCAAACTCGGCTATCCGCTCAACAAGCAGTATGCGTTTCACAACACAAGGGTATCCCCAAGTGAGTCTTGTCTACTACTGTTTACACAAACAAGCCGAGCTAACCCACGGCACTACTAGACGTGGACTATGCATTCCAAGCCTTGGCCATGGATGAAAAACGACTCACCTTTCCTCCTACACTTTGGCACAAGAGTGAGAACAGTCCTGCCAAAAGGCTAGAGCAGTGCTGGTTCCCCGGCGTCCATGGCAACATTGGCGGCCAAGGAGACTTTTGGCACGCCTTTGGTGACCATGAAGAGATTGGCGATAATACATTTGCATGGATGGTAAGCCCGACGTCCCAAAACCCAGACTTGGTTCCAACAACAACATGTCGACCAATGACTGACTTTCCGCGCCGCAGGTGGACAATCTCTCACAAATGCTCACTTTTGATAAAGACGCCATCACTGATCTCGTTCACGAACACAGCAAGGCCCTCGATGGTATCAAGCCTACCAACGGCTGGGGCTGCGGACCAATCATTGACAACTTTACTGGACTGCAAGGCGCCTTTTTCCGCCTTCTAGGGAGACAAGACCGCACGCCTGGCGAGTACCCGCGCGACCCGGGCGATGGCACGGATGGCGCCACAAACGAATTCTTCCACCCAACTGTCCGCATGCGCCGATACAAGGTCACAAAATGGAACCCACCCCCTCTGCAAGGTTATGAACTCCAGGAGCCTGATGCCAATACCGGGTGGAAGTGGAGCAAAGATGGCAAACGACCTGTGCCCGAGTATGAGATGAAGACGAACAAGACCATGAGCTTGGCCGTGCAAGACCCTTATGATCGCAAAAAGATACGATTCGTGACTGGGGAGAGCTTGTCAAGGAAGCTGTGTCCCACGGATATCCTGTCGGATCTGGACAGGGATAATGCGAACGCTAGCAGAGCCGAGCAAAACAGTTCGGGTCCGGGAGTGTTCCACTTGTCATAGCTGGGGTTTTTCTAGTTGGGAGGGTACTTGGATAACGCGACGCTCCCTAGGTATACTATGGATTTATTATTCCCTTCTTTCCTTAATCTCGTTATTTCCGTCAATACACGCAGTTGCCATGGATTGCATGTCACTTGTGCCCATACGGTTGTGTGCTCGCCGTGATATTGGACAGCATCCAACAGTTCTAGATTGAGCGGAAGAACTGACTCCCCTCTTCCACGACATATAACAATTTCCATAATTATTTGCAGTAGATGCTCATGAGATCCTGAGCCTCCAGTGTCCACACAAGAAAAGAATCATCTATTGTAAGTTTCCATTATCCTACCAATGCAACGAGTCTATTGTCTGCCGGCTCTGTCCTGGTAGCAAGTCTCGGTTGGCCTTTAAGGACTTTACAAAGGTCCCAGACAAGTGCGTTGGAGAGCTAATGTATCCGAGCATTATGGAATCAATGCACCTTCAAATGCAATGGGCCAATACATGGAGTCGGTAGCTGCCATTGATATCAACGTTGGCGAGAACCAAAACCTCGATTACATCTTGGCAAGGTAACGCGATGGTCATATTCAATACTGATCATCCAATTCCAGTACACTGACTGACTTCGATTCAAGAAGCAATCAGCAAGCGCATACATTGTCTTTTGCTGGCCAAGTTCTGCATAGTTGATCATATTGCAGCTTTTGCTCTCCCTCTTCCTGTCTCTCCTGGGTCGCCATGAGGATACTATGCACCTGACTTGGAAAGAAAACTGGTGTGAGAAGACCACGGGGGATATCCTAGGTTAGATGAACAAAGGTATGCGACTCAAGGCGAGTGACTTGGCATGAGCGAGTTCGTAACTGATACAGAACAAGCTGAAACGCCCTTTGCGTGGCTGCCTAGGACAAAAACGAAATTTTTTGCACCTGCCCTTGACCTCTTGTCAGACGCAACCGCATCAGTCAGAGCAGAACAATAAAACTCCACCAACTGCAGTTTGCAGTCTACAGTCAACCAAAGCACAACCACCACCCAGCCCAGCAAACGCAGTTAACCATCCAGTCAAGGCCGTGGCGCATCAGTCAATGAAAGCCACTACCTCTTCTTTCTCACACATCCTTTTTCCTTGTATTTGTCACTCCATCTTACCTTTCCTCTTCTCACACTCTGACCAGTCTTCGCAATCCAACGATCGCCATGCCGCCCAACGTCGATAAAGGCAGTACCTGCACTATATGCAAGAAGAAAGACGCTCAGCTTTGCGGTCGATGCAAGTCATCTTGCTACTGCTCAAAGGAGTGTCAGGCTAATGATTGGCCCAACCACAAGCTCCTCTGCAAGTCTTTCTCCGAGTTTGACTTGTCGACACGCCCATCCGAGAACCATTTTCGTGGCATCTTCTTCCCTGAGGATCAATCCAAGCCACAGGTCGTCTGGCTCGAGAGCCCTTTGCACGAGGTCGATGGTTACAAGTGGACGTTTCCAGACTTGGAGCCCTTCCTTGGCCCCAACACTCTGCCCGAGCGAGTTCAGGTGCAGACCGACGCAATTCTACAAAGATCTCTCACCGATACCATCGTCATCTGCTGCCGCTCAAACTTTGCTGGATCACAGAAGAACAAGAGCACTTCAGCCGTGCTTGCCCCCAAGAACCTTGCGGCTTCATTCGCAGCGCTGCCTGGCCAACCTTTCAATTGGTGCGGTCCCATTGTCATTGTTGGAAAGAAGGGAAAAAAGTACGACATGGACTCTGCCGCCTGCCGAGACCTGGACATGAGTGACTTCCGGTACATTGCCGATTACCTGCTCTCATATACCCGCCTGTCGCCGCATGTCTAGGCTTTACTGCGCCGCGATAGGAGGACTCTGGTGCCAATTCATACAAAGGTGCTCTGATAATACTACATGCACAAAGTTCAGCTGCTCATTCCACACACCCAATGGAAAACCAAGGACCAAATGCGCCCATGACCAGAGATCCTGTATCGAACATGATCTGCCAACCAATGTTTTCGATCCGCTGGTACAAGCTCCTTGACGAGAAGCACAAGGAAGAGACACTGTTTTCAGCACCGGGCCCTCACGACATCTGATCTGCCACTAGTCTGATTTCCAAAAGAAAGGTATCGCCGAAGCAAATTTCTGGTTCATTAGCAACGACTCCGATCAAGCCACAGACTCATCCACAGACAAGTCATTTGATCGGTGCGATTCTTGCAGGAGGGGCCATTATTCGTGGAAAATTGCATTTGAGAGTTGAAATTGCAGAGGACATTCACTCGGCTAGTTTAGGTATGCGCGTGTCACCACTCATCATGGAGAGGAGAGCGTTATCCATCGTCGCCAGCGCCTTGATAAAATTCGCAGTCAGATGGGTACCTAGGTAGTCATTAAATCTCATGATTTGCAACACTCGATGGAGTTCACACACGCACAGAAGTTTCTGATGCTGTTGACAATAATAGCTACTACATGGGCTATCTTAAAATAGAGGATCAAACTTCTAGCCGCCGACGTCAAAATTAGTTTCGGTCCTCTTGTCATAGCCAGGCAGGACACTAGCTATGCCGAGAGTGCCAGAGATGCAGGGCAATGAAGCGAAACGCGGACATGGTTTATTCGGGCATATTTATTGGTGTCCACATTCTCAAGTACCTTTTCCCGGCTATCGGTTTGTTCCACAACGTGCCAATGGCAACGTAGCTGGTCGGTTCACTCGTGCCGGGCAAGCTTTGCGAAGAAACACGACAGGTTATGAAGTTGGTGGATGGATGAGGTAGGTAACGTATCATGAGAGCCAGTCCTGTAGCCCTGCGCGCACGGGAACAGTGCCGGACAGTTCCGCCTATACTATACGAGTGACATGATCTGCAGCTAACGAGCAACAATGTGCCACCGAAACACTTGAAAATGCACGTCAGTGCAGCTTTGGGTTTTGGCTTACTCATTTGAGGGCTGAAGTTGAGTTCACGGTGGTCAAACTTGACCAATGACCGGCGGTACCAAAGGGGCTTATGCCAATGCGCGTGTTGCTTGATTGGGTTCGAACGCGGGAATGAAGTATATATTCCAACTATGCTCTAGAGCCGCGACCTTGCACTGTAACATCAAACTCCACCTTTACAACAAAACTTTAGCTACGCCCAGAAACACCATGAGATTGCTGGGCCACGGCACTGCCTGTATCGTGCCAATCCGTGTTTGGTCTGCACTGGTCAGCGGCAGTATCAACATACAGGGCGTGCTGCAATGTCCCGACCTGTTTGAGACTGCTCCCGCTCCTGAGATGCTGAAACCATTGTATATCCCTTGATATGCAAGAGAAGTCGATTAGCATCTTAAAGTAATTTTCAATCCACGCAACCGGCAATGCTCAAGAAGATGTACCCCTGGCAGCCACTACCGATGGTTTCGTCGTGTCCGAGCGTGAATAACGATGGTGGTAAGCTCGATGAGACGACAGCCTCGAGCCATATTATGAGCATACTATATATATATTTAGTCTATCGCTATTCTCATCATCCGTCTCACTCAATCACTAAATTGAATATGTAAGTGCTTCACAACTCATAACTTATATCCTGCTTCGATATCAATAACAGTAATATCATTTCGAGCCGCATGCAAGGAACCCTTCCATTTACACGATCCTTTTACATTCACAGCAGAACCTGTCTTGATTAGTTGGAACGTTCAATTTGTTTTCTCTTACTGGCGGCAGTATCTCAAAAACTGTTGTATCAATCCTTGTCATGTACGGTTATACGCGGGCCATTTTCACTTATTTCCAATCCCTTTGATCGAGTAATTGCCTACCTACTTGTGAGTTTCGAGCTTCATATTAAATCAAGTCCTTTGGAATTGAAGCCAGTCATACGATTGTTGACCCTTCGTGAACGTGATAATGTTATAAGAATAATAGACTTTTAAATAGATATTTGTTTCTTTCAGCCGTGCAAGACTCTATGTTTACAACCAAGGCTCTCATGTCGCCATCTGAACTGCCTTGGAGAGGTCTCAAATTGCAGTGAAGATTCCACACTAACGACATTTGTAGATGTCAGATTTGGCGCAACTCAATGCTACTCCAGCTATTTCGGCCTATCGCGGCGCGCCTATGAACGCGGACGCTATGCCTACCAAGGGCGATCCTTTTCAGGTACTTTCCCAAGGCTGGCACCAGTCCACTGGATATTCGCGCGTAGAGTGGTAGCTGTCACCTTTTTCATACGGAATATTGGGAGCTTGAATACCTCTACGGGCGCCAACATTGCCTTTGTAAGCAAGTCTGTTGTTGATCTGCGCTTCAATATGGCATATACCTCGCCAGCCCCACGAAGACTCGGCACAGACTCTGGATCCTCTTCAGCATATGACCAAATTAGCAGCTGATTTCTACATCTTCAAAAATCAATCTTAAAAGTTGCTCGTCTAGAATTCGAACGTAATTGTTGTGATATTATGCCACACGTGGATGAGGATCTTGGCTGTCCATGTGCATTCTCATGTTGTACAGGAAGGGGTTTTCGATTCCCGTTTGTGCACACTTTAGTTTTTGGCCTTGGAAGAATCATCTTTGACATTATCTTTAGCTTCTTCAATACGGTCGTATTAGTGGACGACTTTTACATTTCCTACAGACCTTGGGAAAAATACCACATCGTAATTTACACTGACCTAAAGAATTTAACAATTTGCAGTGCACTTGGATCCTTTTTCTTTTTTTTTTGTCTTTCTTTGAAAATAGCTCTAGTCATACTCATGAGCTTGGACGACTCTCAATGTTGCGCACTCACTGCTTCGAAGGGGCCAAGATTGCAGTGAAAGGTGCACAAGTCGTGTTCTCTCTTGCTATGAGCTTGAGTGGCCAGTTTAAACGCGCAGTTCCATTGCCTTTGCCAACGCTAAAATTGCAGTGAAGACTTTTGTTAGGACCACGTAAAATAGCTCTCTTTTCTTGTCTCCCCCCGCACAACACAGCCACCATCTTAATGGGACATCACCACAACATGAATGATCTTCGTCATTGATTTCGAGGCTTCCTTCGTTGAGGGCGTAGTCCGCTCGTCGTCGCCCTTTCTCACAACAGTGGAACGGATTATCATTTTTTCATCTCGACTCTGCACACTACCTTTGGACATCAGAAATGCCTGTCGATTATTCCGGGATTCCATCATACCATTGCGTAGTTGACCTCACGATATGGCCTCGAAATATGAGAGGACGGTGCCTGTCACAAGCGATATCTTCGTCGCTGCTGGCGATCGATTTCTCAAATCTCTAAGTCCCGAAGACAGATTGAAATATTCGCCTTGTCAGTCGGTCGAAGATTTCAAGAAGTCTGTTAAGGCCCTAGAGGATATCATACAGCACACAGCACACCGCTCAAAGCCGCTCCGTTGCGTCTACTCCGTGTCGAAACAGCTTGAACCATACTTCGATGTTGTAAACATTCTCGTGTCCTCTAATCCAGAGTACTCAGCACTCTTCTGGGGCGCCTTTCGGCTCGTTCTTCAGGTGGGTTATGCTTTGAATACGTTTTTCTTTCCTAGTTCTGACCGAACTGCTAAACTCCTCGCGAGACAGTTATCAAGCAACATCGTGACTTTCTTCAACAAGCTATTGGAACTCCTCGAACAACTTCTGGCAGTATTTCCGCGCTATCATGACATCGGCGAATTATGTAACGATGAGAACTCAGGACGCATTCGTAAGAATGTTGAGGAGGTCTATGTTGACTTCTTGGAGATTCTTCAGGCTGCTGTCACGGTTTTCACACGATCTAGTGGGAGTGAGCCATGTCCTGACTCCTGATGATCTAGCTACTGGGCTGTGCTAATGAATATGTAGAGATCAAGAGAACGCCTGCTGTATTAGGAAGCTTGCTTTGGAAACCATTTGATGCCAGATTCAAGGACTTAATCGATAAAATGGAGGTTCATAAGCACAATGTCTCGGAGGAGATCAAAGTTTGGAGACTCAAATGTGAGGATAAGCAAACAAAAGCCACTGCAAGGTGGCGCGAGTATGCTCAAAAGGAGCATGAAGAGGCCGCCAAGGAACGCGCGCTTGCACAGGAAGAGAGGCGTTTGATAGCCGAGGATAGAAGACTCGCGGACACTAAACGAGAACAAGATGAGAAGCTACGATCCAAGATCGCAATGCTTTTGTCCGACATACAAGATGCAAAAGCTATTATGGAGAGACACCGACTTGGTAAGTTCCCCTTTTATCTTCATGACTACATGCCGCTTACATAGTCTCTATAGAATCATCTGTTTCCAGAATCCAGGAATGGCTACGGCCTTCAGACCACGTAGACGCACGCGAGATGAACTCCAGGACGCGTGAAAACTCGACAGCTACATGGATTTTCGACCACCCACAGTATCTGTCGTGGATCAATACAGGGTCCGGAGACCGCCTCAATTCAACAAAACGAAAATTTGGCACAAACACATTGTGGATTCATGGCAAGTCGCCGTTTTCTTTTTTAATCGTTTAGTAGCACGATCCTAATCACAACCATGTAGGTCATCCAGGGTCTGGTAAAACGGTTCTAGCCACCTCGATTTTGGACGAGCTCGAAGAAACCAATGATCATGAAGATGAGATCACTCCTGTCTTGTACCACTTCTTCCGTTTCAATTCGGAGGTTTCGAAAGACCCTGCAGCGGCTTTTCGCTCGCTTTTGAGTCAACTTCTCTGGTCCTGTCGATACGACAAAACAATGGTGGATAAATTTGCTTTCATGATGACGTCCAAGTCTCAGGGACAACTCGACGCATCTGAAGCGACTTTGATAGACTTGCTGGAGACCAGTCTTACTAGGAATACCGTTGTAGTCGTCGATGGGGTCGATGAGTGCAGTGACAGCGATTCCTTCGTCTCTTCACTTCTTCGCTTGTCGTATACCTGCAGTCCGAGGATTCTACTTTTGAGCCGCATCAGTGTACCTCGTTTGCAGCGCTCAGTTGGACCCGATATACAACTGCCCATTCCCAAGCAAGAAATATCAAATGACATTCGTCGATTCTTTGGAAGAGAACTCGAGCTTTTGATAGAGGAAGAGATCCTTCCAGATTCGGCGCAACACGACTTGGAACAACTGACCGATCACCTGGTCAAAGGTGCAGACGGCATGTTTCTTTGGGCACGATTAATGATGGAGTTTTTGCGTTTGACACCACTCTCCAAGAACAGAAGAATGCAGGTCATAGTTGAAATCAACTTTCCCGAGGGTCTGGAGAAAATGTATAACCGCATACTCTTGCTCATCACACAATCTGGACAATCAGCGTGTCAAATTGCAGCACGAATTCTCACTTGGCTTGTACATCATGCCGCACCTATGACGACCCATCAAATCCGGCAAGCCTTGATTATTGATGGCTTATGGTCTCAGGACAACTCCAAAGAAGACATCAGCGAGTTTGAGAATGCCGCGATTATGGCTTCCAAAGGCCTCGTAGAGATCGTTCACGAATCAAAGTCCAAAAAGTCCGTTCGGGGTCTACAGCTAGTACATCTCACTGCCAAGGAGATTCTGGTCCGCCGGGATTTGGGTTCCAGATCTGGAGAATCGGTACCCGGCCATGATCTACTTCAACTGCCGGTGCTTGAAATAGCTCACCTCAAGCTGGCACATTGTTGCATTCGTCAGCTGTTATACTATACTCCTTCCAGCCCTTTGTCCAAGAGCCACAAGCAAAGTCTGTCAAGCAATGAGCTATCCATATGGTATCCGTTCACGGACTACGCTGCTATCTATTGGATCCACCACACGGCTTCTTCAAACACGGACCCCTTCCATTTAATGGAATCAGATCTGAGAGTGTCTAGGGAATTTGAGGAAGCTTTCCAGTCATTTGCAAAAGATTTCAGAATATTTATGGAAAGTCCAAGGACCATGACAGCTTGGCTTGAAGCCTACTATACTACGGGACACCACGCTCGTCCCACAGGCTCCGGCCTTCGAGAGTGGGCTAGCTGGCTCTCCGAGATCACACAAACAACGAATCTCAGGGTTGATGGTGCCCTTCTCGGTTTGCTATTTGAGTTCCGCCATGATCTTGACCGCATAGTCGAGGTATGGCACCAGAACCTGCTCATCACGCCACACATCGTTTGGGATGAGACTAATGCCTCCGGACTCGTGGCAAGCCAGTTATTTTTCTCACCTGGTAGCGCAAGGGTCAAATCTCGTGCACCGGAGAGACCTAATATCAATGGTCTTGCAAGTCATCCAAAGGCATCGATTTCGGCTACTTCTACGGACGGGTCTTTTCTTGGAGTACTAAGCGTTTGGGTGGGTGAGGATCACCAGTCTACAAACAGTCTACCAACCTCTCGATTTCCTCGAGGAGAAAACTCTCGTAAACGTTTCTGCTCTCCTGCTCTAGAGCTTCAAGAGCAGAGATCTGAATCTGAGGTGTCGACCGTCGCACACTTTGCCACCTTCGATCTCTGGCCACTTGATCTTGATGGTGTTCGGCTTGCAAGAGTTGTCGTTCAGCTTGACGCATCAAACATCCGTCTCTTCTACCAATCTCAACCTCTTCCGTTGTCAATAAGCCCTGATACTTTGTCATTCTCTATATCGCACAGGATATGGAGGCTGGATCCAGCAATTGATTCAGTCTTGGGCGGACTTCTCAAGACTCCATGGCCGGAGCCTGTATGCTACAAGACAATTGATCTGCCCAATGGTGCTTTGCATTTCGAACAGTCTGCTTTGAAATTGATTTGGAGCAAGATCACTTTCAGTCCTACAGGGAAGTATGCAATACTTGCCACGAAGGTTCAAAAGCCACAGGTAGACATAGAGCACGTGATTGACCACATACCGCCACGAGTGAAAATGTCAGCCTTCGAACTGACATCCAGTCACGATTTGCTACCGTTGGCGGCCTTAGATTCCGAATCCCTGGGATTGAGAGATGATATCGAGATTCTTTTCCACCCCACGCAGAGTTTATGCGCTTTCTGGACCCCAACAAGTTGTACTGTTGGAATTTTTTGATAAGTACGTGTATATCTAAACTGGATTATGTCTTACTAATTCTGTTGGAAAGCTTCGGGAAACAACAATCATCAATCAGTAGCCCAACCTGCCTTCGTTGATGCTGTCCAATTTTCTGACTGCGGGAGGTATCTTGTTTGGAAGGCACACGCAGCGTTAGTGACGGTCACGCCAATCCCAGAGGATTTGCTCGAGGACACGGACTCTAAAGCAGCCAGTAAGACGAGGGAGGACTCAGATCTTCTTGATCAAGAGACCAAGCAGCATTGGTATCTGGACCGAGTCAGCGCTAATAATAAAATTGGCGAAGACTATGGAGCCCAGCTTCACAAGATTGGTGCTGGTCGAGCTGTCAAGAATTTTTCGACGTCGGTGGGCTCAAAAGATGGGGCGGCGGTCATGCGAAGTAGCATAACAGCCGAGGGGCTCGAACTTCAGGTCTCACAACTGGATGGATCGAGAACAGATGTCGTACAGATAACGGCGCTCCCACATTGGGCAGGATCCAGCAACAGCACACCTGAAATACGATTCCCACGGACAGAAACTGGAAGTGCTTCAGTAGTTATTCATAAAACCAATGCAGATGGACCTGAAGACTTACAGCTGCCATTGGTAATAGAGCGGGATCCCAGATTTTTCAGAACGCCACAGCGCTTACAACAGCTGGCGATTACCCACTGCTCGGATAACGAAGATGATGATGGCGATGATGGCGATGATGGCGATGATGGCGATGATGGCGATGATGGCGATGATGATGGCATGTCCCATTGCCTTCTTGACAGCGGGCTTAAGCCACGGGCAGATTTTGGATAATTGATCCTTTGGTGCATATTAATAAGAAATGACAATTCGTAACGTTCACGAAGCAGATCTTTGATTCCTGACTGCTTAATACGTTTTACGTGAGCGGGTGCCACGTGCTAGTTACCGCGTTATGTATGTAGAGCCACAAACGGCTTTTCCGCTTCTCTTCTCCATATCACTTTTCGTAGCTACACCTTGCCAACCGTACCATCAGTCACGTTGCGTGGGAGATGATCTCACTATACCATTTTATTTGGTTGAATACTGTTCTTCATTACGCCCGATGCTTTGAGGCATCAGGTATCGCTATTTGTCTCTCTCTGCTTATCATACAATTAATCGGCTGCAATTCCTCCCAAACAACAACCGTACTCGGGTATCATGCCACCACCACCACCGCTGCCGCCGTCTCCTCCTCCATCGTTGCGACTTTTTCATCATCGGATAGACGAGCCAAGGGAATATAGAGAAAAAAGAACGAAACGCTTCTGAAATGCTGCTGAAACAAGATGCGTGAAATTTAGTTTTCGAGATGAACCAGGAACATTCCGCACGTGGCTTGACTCGATGTTGGACAAGCCAAAAATGCGTCCTGGCTTCTTGTCGGTAAGAGTCGACAATATTTCATGAACTGGACTGGAAAAGAATGATAGATGACCAGAAATACGTTCATGCTTAAACAAAAATACGAAAAAGCACAATGGGGCCGTGTCAGTCGTGAACGCTCTTGGAATTCATGAGAAAGAAAACTTCATGACTTTCGTGTATCGACGCTGAGGCCATGCAGTCATAACTCGACGCCCGATTCCGCGCTGGCCGGTCTTCGTGTTCGTGACTTGGCCATGGTGAGCTGGCTCAGCGACAGCGTCCGGGCGGCCTTTTTCCGCGAGCCATCGGCATCCTCGTCGGTGAGCTCTTCCCCAAAGGCACCGAGGGCATGCTTGGAATACTCCTCACGCGGCGTCTCAAAGGCATCCGATTCCGAAACATCATCCCGGCGGGCATCATCAGTATCGTCATCGTCGTCGTCGTCATCGTCGTCATGCTCAAAGACCGAGTGGGTCATGGCAGGGCCTGACAAGGACATTATATTGGCTTTTCGAGGCGTCGACATGAGCTCGATTCTGTGCACAAGTTGCTTCACTTGAGCCTCGAGGTAGTGACGAGCGGCACGTTCATTTTCGAACATGGTTAGTAGATTTGTGTAGCGATCATCGACCGCGGAATCTCTTGCCAAGGTGGGCAGGCTGGATGCACCACGTACGGTTGCGGTTACATTCGATGTCGGGCGGTTCAGTGGCCCAGGGCCTGGCGGAAGGGAGCCAATAAAGGTAACACCGTCGCCAAAGGAATCGTTGGAGTGCTGTGAGCTCGCGTACTTTGAATGGCCCCGCTCTTCGGTGGTCGTTCGGTACAATGCCGGTGCCAATGTAGACGATGTATAGGCGGTAGGCGGGGTTTGCGGTTGCTGCCGGGCAAACCTGTGGCTGTTGGCGCCAGGCACCAGATCAAATAGCTGTGCTACCAGTCTCTCCAGCTTCTCGTTTCGCGATTCCAACGTAGCAACTCTCTCCTCCAGACTAGCAGCTTGAGTAATTCTCATACCGGCCAGCGGGCCAAAATCAAAAGGTTGGGGTGGCGTCTTTGGCCGATCGTCCAAGGGGACTTGCTCGGGCATGTCCATGGTGACATGACCCGTATCATCATTGTCAAGTTCGACCGCAGCAATGGATGAGGCTTGCGACTGGAATCCAGGATCGTAGCTTTCTCTCCAATACCGTATTTCGTCTTGGCGATTCCTCTGCGTGGGGCCCTCGACAACATTTGTGATTTGTGACAGACTCCGGGACCGCCTGTGCTGCATCAGCACATCGCTGGTGATTGCCCGCCCAATGTTCTCGGGATTGCTCTGGTCCAGGCCATCTTGAGTGCTTCTAGCATGCGTGCTAGCCGGTCTGGGGGAAAGCCCAGCCATTGCACCCATACCTTCGCTCCTGCGAGCATAGAGCTTGCTACTCGTCGTGGCCGCCCGCCTCCTATACCTTAGCGAGCCGCCATTATACGATGTGCGTGCGCTCTCGATGGCAAGGTGGTCATTGGGGCCGACAGAATGTGAGCGCAGGGCCCGGTCAAACTCTGTAATTGGCAGAGACGCAGACCGTTTTGGCTCAGCTTCCCTGGTCGGTGCTCGGCCTAGTGCAGACGGTTTCTACTATAGTCAGTAAAATAGCTTCCAATCAAGTTGAAAAAAAAAAGCAAAGTAAACCACGGCAGCTATAACAAAAGAAGGAGGACCCACACTTACACTCTGTCTCTGTTGCTGCTCAGCGGACCCCGAAGAACTCTTGCGTTGTGTTCCCAGGCTGGAAGGCGATTTTCTCCGTCCAAACAGGCGACCCAGCGTGGTACGCAAGGTGGACCTTTTGCGTTGAGGGGCAGTTCTGCTCTGATCGGTATCGGTGTTGTTGCTAATCACCGAGTATCTCAAAGTATTGCTATTTGTGCGCCCTTGTGCCGGGCTGTCAGAAGTGTCTGAAGCGAATACTGGATCGGCTTGCAGCGGCGTTTCTAATCTCTCCTCGGGTACCACCACCTCGGACGGGAGCTGGCCACTGGACATGCTTTGGGGGTCCAACGTCGATGCTCTTTCGGGTGGCACCAGCAGCTTGCTAAGCCCTTCGTTGCCCAAGGGTGTCGCGAGTCCAGTGCCCGGTCGACGCATGGGAAACTCATCGTCGTCTGCTGGGTTGGGAATGGGAATAGGCGCGGATATGACCTTGCCGCGAACATTGGAATGACCCGCCCTTGGGCGACCAGCGCTGGAGGTAGACTTGAAAAGACCGACCCTCATTGTCTCTCGAGAGGGCGGCTTGGAGAAGAACGAATGATAATTATTTGCTCTTTTACACAAGGCGTGAAAAGGCGGCAGCAAACGAGGGGAGGAGGTTGAAGATATGACAAGACGATGCCCGGCGATAGTAATCCATTATTCGAGCAGCCAACCGTTTGAGTATTGAACAACAATAAGAAGTTCAGACTGGCATGTCCCTGTTTCCTGTCGTGGTTGTCACAAGTGGTGCTAAGCAGAGGCTGGCCTCGTTGACGCAACCAACTGGCATGGCCCACGAGCACAGCTCAGATCGCACGAATGCTTGAGAGGCTTTTCTCTCGGCCGCGAATCAGGAAGCGCAGAAGCTCTGCTGCACGGACTACCCAATGGCAGAGAGAGAAGACGAAGGGGGGAAATATTAAGAAAACAAAAAAAAAATAACAGTCAGGAATGTTGTGAGAGGAGATCCAGAGCTAGTTATTGATGATGGAGCAGCATGGAAAACCCCGGCCCAGCGCATGGCGTATCAAATCGGCCATCTGCGACGCCGTTCAAAGTCATCCCGCAGCTCAGATGGGCACCCGTAACTAGAGCAGACATGGTCACCAACCCATGAAACAAGCAGCTAGTGATTTTGTAGTATTCATGTCCTTGGATGGGGTGGGAGCTACATGAGCAACAAAAAAAAAAGGTCCCGGGCCCAAGGAAAGGAAACTTGGGAACCGACATCGAACCAGGGACCAGCTTTCCCTTAGCTCTGGTCTGGGTTTGGACTTTGGGGGCGACCAGGGTAGGTATGTATCTAGGATACGCTACACCCCTAGTATCCCGTACGTACCGTAGGTCGTCGGATGATGAGCCAACCAAACCAACGGAGCGGCGAGCCAGGGTCCGGGCCCAGGATTGTCAGGACTCAGGAGTGACTTTGGAGCAGCAGAGGGAGAGGGGCCCGGGGGGGCTTGTTTTCGAAGCAAGCAAGCACTTATGAAGCCGCCCTCTTGGGTGCGGGAAGACAAGGGAAGTTCAAGGCATATGGGTTTGGTTGGTGGTTCCAAGGATCCTCCTATCTGATCTCCATATCCCACCCATCCCATATATTAACAGCAGTACCTAGCTGCCCAGACGAATGGAATGAATTCATTCGGCGAACGGCCTAGACTAGATTAGACTCTAAACAGGCTCTAAACTGTTCTCTGGCTGAGATTCTATGCTCATGTATGCACATGTATGCACTTGCACAGACTGGGCGACGGCGGGCGTCTGTGGGCTCTTGTCCTGCAAGAAGCTGAACAGACGTTACAGGACCTCTTTTTCCAAACTCCGCCATGCCGTTCAAGCGGTAGCCACTAGGCTTGACGCGGACGGAGAAGCGAGATCAGAAATACCAAAATAAATGGAGACTCCTGGGGTTGGATTGATGGGTGATGGAAATGGAAGCAATAGTAGTGAGCCCGCAGTGAGCGTTTTCTGGCCACTGGTTTCTGGTTAATGCCGTATTTCTCAAAATCCACTGTAAGATGAATATCATTTGGTAGCCCGTTCGTGGTACTACCGTGTCCAGGCTTCATGTTTAATGCTTACCGCTTTGTGCTGACAGGCGGGTTTGGCCAAATGTTAGGACCGGGGAGCGGCCCGGAATACTCAAATGGATACACCACTGAATCGTGGACGGAAGCTGAGGAAGAAAGGACTATTCGGGGCGCACGGACAAAGTCCCAACACGTCCTTCTGGTAAATAGATGGAGAGAGCAAGCAGCTCTATACGATTTGTCCGAGGCAGGGCTGTGCAACAAACACGATAGTACGGCGACTAAAATGAAAAGGGACCACACGTCGAGATCCTCTCTCTCAGGTAGCGCTATGCCGCCGCTTGAGCTGCCGGACTGGCACGTATAACAGATAGTATCGCAAGCCACATGGCCCAGAGCAGAAAGAAAGCCGGTAGCAGATGTCGTGTAGTTCCAATATGTGTGTAGTTCCGATTCTCTTTGCAACAAGAAAGACCCTGTCTGCGTCAGGTAGGCGAGAGGAGAAAATAATAGGTTTGCTCTAATGTGAGAGACTTTGTCATTGCTCTACTGTCCAGCTGCACTTGACCCTTCCAAACTTTTCATCACCTTTAATTGTACATCGTCATCTTCCCTTGTCAGCTTTCCCTCCCCCCGTCGTCACTACCTGTACTTTACCCCGCCACGCTTACGAACCATGTTTTCTGAGAGACTCGAAATTTGGCCGTGATTGGGCTTGGGCGAGCCACCGCCCACTGGACTTGTCGCCTTCAAAGCTCCTCCCCGGGGCCAGTCGGTCCACCACCTTAGCGAAGCTTTAGGTGCTAACGGCGTAGTCTATTTTAGTTGCCGTTTAAAATGAGGCAAGAACCACGAGACGATCTACAAAAACTATTCACTATCGCAAGCCTAATGCCGGCAACGGGCGAGTAGGCATTGTGAATTTCATCTTAAAAAATCCAAGCTGTCATGAATAGTGACAGTTTTTTTGACTTTTCGGTCGCCAAGTTTTGCACCCCTTCGAATAAATGTGCCAATTTAAGAGTGGAGTATCAAAGAAAGAGTGAGTACCTAGAAAAAAACCACAGCCTCGGTCAGAACAAGTGTTCGCTTGGAAGAGATCGGGTTGTAACATGAACCCGCTTTCTCTCTTTCTGTCGCCATCATCCCATCTGAAACCTGTCACGGGCGGGCATCGGGCGGTCAATTCCCCCCCAAGGCGGCATTACCAATTATACGCACAAGAATCTTGTTCCTAAACCGGGCGGCGCATCGTTTGGAAGCATGACGGGTTTGATCTACAATGACATGCGGAAAAGTCAATCATATCGCCCAGGATCACATTGTAAGATCGACGCCGCGGTGGCTTTTTTTTTTCTCCTTGCGAGAGAGAGAGAGAGAGATGTGACGAAATACCTCCGTGAATTACCTTTTTTTTTTGGTCTGATTATTTGTAGGGCTAAAAATTGAAAAAAAGAACAACACGGCCACACCCAACATCCCGAACCGGGATGGATCATGAGGAGGGAGGGAGGGAGAGGCATTGAATTGCAATTTTGCAAAACTTGCACAGCCAGCCACTACACACACACACACACACACACACACACACACACACAC